>NW_009943935.1:87585-94067 GCF_000696875.1 Nestor notabilis
AATTCAGGCATAGACATTCAGATCATCTGAATTTGAATGCTGTATTTCTGTAGCTCCTAAAGGTCTCACTTGTGCAGTTAATTTTGTTTTTCTCAGTATTAAGAAGAAATGTGCTCCTTGCAGTCTATACACTGACAAAAACGTATTAGGTTGCAGTGGGGCGGTGAAGGAGGGGGAAATGAGACAGCCATATGTCACGGCTGCCTGAAGAATGAAAGGGAGCATGTCTGAGAGCATGAGCAATCGTGCAAATGCCTACAGAGGGAAGAGTTAGTATTATTTATATAATAACATGCCAAAACCCACACAGGGCCTGGGGGATCAGATTGGATAAAAGTAGAATGAAATCCTCACTACCCTTAAAGTTGCTCAAGATTTTTTATTTTTCTCCCACCAACCTCTGATGCTGTTGAGCAGTCACAGTGAGAACTCAGCAATAAGGACATGTATGTGATGATACCAATGTACCCAAACAAGTATTTTCAGCTTCCTATTTTTCCTTAAGGAAAGTGACATCCTCCTTGTGTCATTCTGATGATGATTTTGATTTATATTAATACAAGAAGAAATTGAATCTATGGGCCTGTATACAAAGCAGTAAGTCATAACCAATAATGAGAAAATGTGACTAAAAGCAAGAAGAGAAGAATACAAGGAAATTCTTCCAGCTTATCACTGCAAGAAAAGTATTTAATGTGAGACATTGCTATATTTCTGTGACCTAATGAAATTTTGTAAGCCAAATTACTAATCAGAATAGTTTTCTCCAACTCAGTGTCTGCAGCATCATTTTGCTGGATATTTTGATGGGTTGTAATTAATAGCAAGGCGGGTAAATTCAATCCAGGTCTGTGGAAATGCTTGAGCAGCACAGATGCGCTGTGATCCAGAGGAGCAATGTTACTGCATGCTTTAGTAGGTGAAGGGTTTACAGCTCTAAGACATGCAGCATATACATCCTCACACACCGCTCTTTGCTCAAAGCCAACTCGAAGGCACTTTTTGAAGGCATCGGGCAGCTCTACAAAGACCCCAGCGTTCAGGGCACTCTGTAACATCAGCTGCTGAGGGATTGGGAAGACTGGATATTTGTGTTTGTTTGTTTAAATGTAAATATCTCTTTTGTATTTCTATGTGCAAAGAAAACTGTTTGGATGCTTTCTGCTTCCCATTTGGGGAGTTACTGTAAGGTGAAAAGGCCTCGTAGCTGTTAGTCAATTAGACACTGAGGAGGTGACACAGTTTATTAAATTACCTGGTAAAATAGGGACTAAAATGGCATTCACTGAAGATGGAAAGAGCACAAAATTAATCTTTCCTCTTCGTAATCTTAAAATGCCCTCCCATAACAAATTATCTTGTGCATGATGAGAAAAACAATTAAAATCCGGAAGAAGGCAAAGAGTGCCTGGGCTCCATCTGAATTCAATTAGCACTTGATCTGGTACCACCCTGCTTTTGGCATCAGATCGATTCTGAAGGGGTGATTTATCAAACAAAGCTGAAAGGTGAAGGGAGAACAGGGCTGTGTGAACAAGTCAGGGATGGGAGATGATGTGACTGACAGCCATTGAGGGCCAAAAGAATCACACCTGTGCCCATAGAACATGTTACCACATCTTTTGCACTGCACCCATGTGTCTGAAGAAAAACCCTCTAGATAAACATATATGAAATATCTGCTGCCATTTAAAACAAAAATACCTTTGATAGATTTTTTTTTAACCATTTATTAATGCAGTCCCTCTGTAAGTGCAAGTGTAAACCCCTCTACATGTTGTGAAGTCCTACCTAGTGCTCAATCTGTGTCATCTGGTCCATCAGACAGCTGCATCTCTCAGGAAGCTGCCACAAAACTTTAGCTGATATTGAGGGTAAGGGGGGGAAGAATGCTTAGATTTTTGTCACTATTTAAATAGATTATAAATACTGAATTTTATTTTTTAATGTCTCTTTTTTTTTTTTTTTTTAACATGGGGGCGTTACTGACTTCATACTGCTCCTCCAAAACACAGTGCTGTTACCTCAAGTCCAGCCTATTGCTGGAGAGGCTCTTTGCTTGCAAAAGTGAGTTTAAAAGAGAAATGGTGGTGGCTATAAAGGCAGAATAAAAGCCAGGGTATTGATTTTATAAAAATCCAACACCACCTTAGATACTCTGTTAAAGTTGCACTAAGAGATAGCTGGCACGGCTTCCAGTGGGATAGTTACGGTCCCAGTCTGAGTAATGTCTGCATGCTTCAGGCTTGCAAAGTTATCTGCCTTTATTAGAAGGAGCTTTAGTGAGAAACAAAGGTGCTGAGCCTTCCTGGGTTCGACAGCTGGCACATTTTACATATCTACTTTCTGTAATCTGTTTTCTGTAGTGCTTCATAACAGAAAAGCTGCTGGGAGCCAAGAAAATATGCTCTGGCAGTGCTGGCCAAAGCCAATGGGGTGACTTCCAGTAGAATATTGCATTTTGCCACCATTGTACATGAAAAGTTCTTGTTGTGGATGTTCATCCACAGTTGGGAATTAGTCATGGGAATGGAGGGATTCACTCCTTTGAGATGCTCTGGGACTGGCATATTCTGGCCAAACATTGCCCTTTCTTAAATGGTATCATGCTCTTTCTTTAGATAAACTATAATCCCTTGGTGTATCACTGTTCAGATTTCAAAGCTTCTTTTTAAAATAAGTGTTAATAAAAGGAACCAATAATAAGGTGGTTGTAAAACTCTTTGCCAACTCTTGTAGAAGCAACCAGTTTCTCCCAATCCCCCAACCTTACCATTGGAAATAGCTGCAATTGTCCCTGTCTTAAAAGCAAAATATTAATAACAGGCTATCCAGTATAAAAGGGACTATCAAGAATAAATTGGACTGGCTGTGTTGTTATTTTCTGCAGCTGCCTGGTGAATTTGCAGGAAAGATGGTGCAGGTATATAACCTTTCCTCCCTAGGAGTAAGATGGGATAACACTGAATCTTCTTATTACTGCAGGGTCACTGGCTGTGTTGCTCCCATCTCACTTGCCCTGAAAGGTTTCCAGTTAGGAGCTGCCTTGCTCCCTGCCTTTTATATATGGGATGTCTGGAGGACTTAAGAGGGCTGAAGCCAATTAAGGTGTCTGGTCCTACTCAGCACCTTAATTCTTCTTGCTGTTGCTTCATTGCAAGGCTATGTTTTATCTCTGTGCTTTTTGAAAGATGCTCATCTTCAGATAAAACCACAGTTGCTTTAGGCTAAACCCAGATATACCGTACCAGGTGTCTTCCTGGAAGGGCTGGTGGATGATGAAGAGGACTTTGGCTGCTGTAGGGACAAAGGGGAGGTTGCAGTTTTACAGGCTTTGCAAACTGCTTGCTCTGCAGGTAATTCTTATTTAGGCTTCTCCAGATGACCTTGAAGCTGTAGCAGTTGCTGGATGTAAAATTGGTAATGCTCCTTGGTGACTGGCTGTGGCTGTCAGTTCATGGATTCAATTTAATGTCTGTTCTTAGTGGCATGTACATGTTATATATATAAATATATATAGATAGCCTTCAATCTAAATTCAAAGTTGATGAATGTTTTCTCTTCTATGACTCCCAAGCAACCAAAGCCAGATGGGGTATTAATAATAATCGCATGCTGGACTGCTCATATACTTAAACTCAAGGTTACATGGATGAGAAGGCAGGTTGGGACCTGCTGCTGCTGTCCTCTGCTCCAGAGTTTTTATTTCTTTTAAGTAAAAACTCTATCAAAAAAGAATGAGTGTCATAGGCAATATCTGTACTTGGGGTCCAGTAATGCATCGGTGGAGACTTGAGAGCCTGTCAGTACATAGTGGTGATAACAAGATCTTAGCCATTGTCTTAATTCACAGTAAATATGTAATTATGCCTAATTTGCAGTATGCTTGGAGTTTTCTCTTTGCACTGCTGGCCCCTAAGGCTGCAAAATGACTCCAATCCAAAAGTACTGTTACTGGGGCAGAAACATGGAATTGCACAGTTACAATTTAAAAAAAAAAGAGCATTTAGCTGGGTTTTAAAAACCTCTCTGGGGAAAGCTACATCCTTCTTCTGATGCACGTTATCACTGCGGGACAAAAATGAAACAATTACATTTGGGAACCATCTTGTGGCTGCCACTTGTTGGAGGTCCCTGCTGGTCTGTTGCCCTCCCTCTGCTTTCCTTGGTCAGGAAAGAAAGAGGGTTAGGGAATGGCAGTAGCAGAGCCCATATGAATGCTAAGCCCCTTTCCTTGCTCTCCAAATATATATGAGCCCAAGTATATTTGGGTTTTGGTTTCCTTATGTGTATTCTACTGTTTTTCTGGTGATGCTTCCAGGTTGGTCTTGGTAATCATTGAAGTGAAAAGTTACTGCTGAAGTTGTTAGATGCTGAAATACTTCAGGAGTCGCATACCTTGGGGACTGGGGCTTTCAGCCCCAGAGACCATGGGAGGAACCTTTCCCACCAGAAGAAGAAGAAGAGTATTTGATGTCCTGCATCCTGCCATCACACACAGGTCATCTTGATGTTCCTGGGGGCTGAGGACTACCTCTGCCTCAAATGAAAACCGTATTATAACTGTAACTAATCTGATATGAAGCACTTATGTGTTGCTTGGTTATCATCTCTCTTTAAACTGTTATTTCAGTACTTAACCCAGTTCCTGTTTTCTGCATGGAGGCCAAAGCTTATAGGAGATCCTTGAATCTGAATAATGAGCAGTGAGTTTAAAACACAACCCTGAAAAGCCTGGATTGATATTGGTGAAATCTGACTGCTTGATTATGTGTTTTATAAGGAAATTACATATTTTCTGGTGTGTTTCTTTCTCTAGTTCCCCGCAGCAGCTACTTTCACAAAGGCCCCGATGCCTGCAGGGACAGTGCTCCTCTTTTCCTAAATGAAGCATTTTTACAAGAAACAAGATTTTAACAAGGAAACATACGAAGATGCTGAGCATCAGTGCGTGGCCGAGCTCCCTCTCCTCAGCACCACCCCTTCCCTTCCGGAGCACACAGTGTGCCGAGGGTCTGTGCGTCTGTGAATCTTCGCGCGGTTCGACACGACGGTTTCGTACACGAGATGTCGCTCTTCGCCTAGCAATAAAGTAAAATGCAATACATTTTATTAATTACTATTCCCAGCGCTAGCTCCCCTCAGTCCTGCCCGACCCCTTGGCCCAAGGGATGCTCCTAAATTAGGGATAGGAACTGAGAGCAGCTCTGATTGCAGAATTTCCAACCACATGTGAAAGGCTGGAGGGATAGATAGAAATGTGCTAAAACACCCCTCCAACTCACTGAAAGGCTGGTAATTGATTTTTCCACCTTAATTTAAGACTCCATTGATACAGCCTTGTCCTCCAAGCCCAGCTCAGATGCTTTGCCCCATTCTTGCCCTGCTCTTGCAGGCCTGCAAGCCCCAAGCAGAAGGGACAAGACCTTGTGGCTGCCCCAGGCTGGGGTGCAGACCCTGAGGGTTTACTGTGCTCCTTTTGGGCCCAAGGCCTGGCTGTGGGGCTGGGCCAGGACCCCCTTTTTCCTGAAGTAGGGGGCTTCTTTCCTCCTTACTGGAAGCAAGAGTGGTTTGGGAGGGAAATGTGGTAGGGGAGCTGATGGTGCCCTTTGCCAGCCAGCATTAAAAATTCATGTGCATGACAGGATCTTCCAAATAAGTCCAGGAAGGGTGAGGTCCTGCCTCCTCAGAGTTGCTAGCAAGCACTCAGGCTGCCTGCCCTCTCCAGCCCCCAGCCATCATCCCCCTGGGGGACCAGGTGTCACCAGGGTCCCAGTGTCTGTAATGCTTGGTGATGGGCTCTGCTCCCTCATGGTATGCGGTGCAGACTGTCCATGCATGCTGGGATGAGGGGTACCTCATACGTGGGAAGTTGGGTGCCCCACAGGATTGTGCGGGTGACCTGGAGGAGGGTGGGGAACAAAGAATCCTCGTGGGAAGGGATGAAGGTGCCCAAGAAGGGTAGGATTGAGGGGTGCCCCAGGGGGGAAGTACACAGAACGTCGTGGCAGGGAGGGGTGCAGGATGGCATGTAGGGTGTCAAAGCAAGGACAGAGGTCGAGTACTCTAAGGGATGAGGATATTCAGGAGGGATTGGGGTGCCGGGGAGTAAGACTGATGAGGGCTAATACAGCAGCGTGGGATGTGGAGTGATCCGCGGGGTGGGATGCTGAGCTCCCGGGGGGAGGGCAGGGCAGGGAGGGGGGCGGCTCCACATGGCTCATTAGCAGAAGGCAATTTAATATTTATGAAGTGCTCTTGTTTGAATCCCAAGTCTTCGGCTCCAGTTACAAGGAGCTGCGTCACCCTCCGATCACATGGTAGTTGTTGCTATTTCCAGGATCCTAGTCTCGCAGAGTGGCACAAAAGCTCTTTCCTCTTTTCTTGTCTTTTTTTCCCCTTCTTTCTTTCTTTCTGTTTTTGCCCTCTCCACCCGGGTTTCCCGCTCGCCGACTGCTGGCGGAGCGCAGGGCTGCGTTTGG
>NW_009943936.1:0-453 GCF_000696875.1 Nestor notabilis
ATATAAATAACATTAGCATATGTTCTAGCCTAACACAGTCAAAGTAAACTGCAACTCCATATTCCTTTGTATTTAATTTTCAAAAGTTTTGGAGAAAAATATTTGCAATTTTTATTCAGGAAAAAGGTATCTAGAAAATAGGGAAGAAGTTTTTCTTTTGGTATGGAATGAAAGTCTGAAAGGTACATAACTGTAAGTTGCTTCAAGTATTGGCTTAAAACAAAACCAAACAACAACAACAACAGAAAAGAATACCTGGCTAAACATCTCCACATACTAAGACTCATCTCAGCAAGAATTGTTATGGCAGAGTTAATCTTATGATTATACAGCTCCAGAGCAGAAATACTGAGGCCCCATTATTTGGAAATGCAACTACTTAACTAGCATGATTTAGTTTAATATATGCTTGTTTAACTTCTTTTCATGTTGGACCACACAGGATTTCATTCC
>NW_009943936.1:484-5106 GCF_000696875.1 Nestor notabilis
ATTCCTGCTATTCACCAATGATCTTCAGCAAATAAGAAAAAAAAAAAAAAATTCTATCTTTTAGACTTCCATATTTTAAAAAAAGTTGTAAGTGTCTGAATAAGCTACCAACTCAACTGCATGATATGGATGCAAAGTGTCTGGAAAATAAAAGGTCAAATGTTCAACCATCAACATAATTAAAACAATGCATTGCTACATATGTATGCTTACAAGGGAATCAGAACCTACTTGTGCAAAACCTTGGCTTCTAAAATGAGCTTTCTCTTTGAATTACTTGAATAACAACAATTAGGCTTCAGAAAATTCTTTGAAAAAGCACTTGCTACATAATATTGCTCAAGTAATTACTACAGAATCGGTCCTTTAAAAAACTGAAATCCTCAATCCCAGTGATACTTGGATCTGAGATTTTCCTCTGACCTACAGTAGAGTAGCAAGGTTTGCATCCTGAGCAACAACTGGAGGAGAATCCAGATGTCTGGATCTAGCTTAGATTTTCTTCTAATTTCTATGAGGCTGCACATGGAAAGGGAAAATACCTGTAAAACATCCCACTTCAACTGTACACAAGATATAACACAAGAGAAATTTCAGACACAAAAGCAACAGAAGTTCTCTACACTTACTTGACCTGCAGGGTGCATATTCCACAGATTTAGATCCAGCAAGCAGGTAACAAGTTCCTACAGGCTCTCTCTCTTGTTTTGTTTCAGTTCTCCAGTGGTACAGTGGAGCACATGCCTAAGGAAGAACACATGCAGTGAGGAAAAACTACTCTTCAAAATTCTGGGGGTACAGACTACTACAGTGGAATTCCAATTTATACTATCAGTGCTGGGGCAGAAGTATCACGAGTTTGGATCTTTAGAAATAGCTGATTTATCACAAGAATTTCAGAAATAATATTTTCTTAAAGCAACAGTTGGAGAGAGTTCATCAAGAATTTATAACACTTTCTAACATCAGCAAGCTAATTCTACTGCTTTCATCAAAACCAGACAAAATTGCTACAATCTTTGTTTATAAAAGGTTCAGAAAAGGTTAGCCAATAAATGCAGAAAAAGACAAGTCATGCTGATCAGCAGGATTTTAGTTAAATTCTGAGTTATCTAGATCTTCTCACATTTTTTTCCACTACAGTATTCCAGTACTGGGGCATTTCAGGGGCATCAAACACCTACCAGAATTTTATCAGTTTTGGATCTCACAGAGGCTCCAAACCACTGATGAGACTTAAATTCTAGTGGATCATCAGGAGCAAAATCTCTGTTGCCTGCAAAGAAAATAAATAAAAAAAAAATAGAGCAGCAGCATAATTTCACAGGAAACCATAGAGTAAGAACAACCTCAAAAAAACCAAAAAACCCTAACTCATTGGGTTTGATGCATACAGAGAAAAGTAGAAAACAGTAACATTGGAGAAACACCCTTTCATGGAAATAGGCTTTAAAAATACCTATTAGTCATTTTTACATCTATGGCCAAATGCAGCTATTTTTACATATGAAGCAGTAGCACGTTACTCATCTGTTATAACAGCGCCAAGTTTATAGCATCTTTGACAATGACACAGTAAATACCTCATACTAGAGATATTGACTTTCAAGTCATATTGCAGCACTGCTCAGTGATAAGTGCCAAAGCTAAGTTAGGACTAATGATTCTAGAAGAAATGTTGCCCTGATTAAGTTATGTAAGTTTACCTTGGGCTAGAATCAGAATGGAAATTCTTCTATTATTCTACCAAGTGTTAACATCTCTATTCTGAATGTCACTGCAGTGTATAAGGAACAACTACCAGTAAAGTGAAAGGGTATTCAGTAACAAAAAGGTTAGAGAGTTTTCCATACAGAATAATAATAAGTTAAATAAGGGACAATTTGCCCTGGTGTTTGTATGTTAACTGTTTGGTGATCAAGGTTGGTAGAAACAGCTTAATGAGTGGTATTCCTGTAAGTGTGAATGTTAAAAGTCTTTAAATCACTTAATGTCTCTTAGGTACTTCCACTGGAACAACATTGGAAATTTTGCCAGCTGAGAGAATGAGAAAATGAATGGAACACTCTGGAAAACATCTCTTTTAAAGGAAGTCACCTAAATGGCTGGTTTATGGTGCCTAAAGCTAAAGAAGTCAATGAGGCCAACAGTCATACATCACTTCCACAGACTGCTAGGGAGAATCCCCAAACCCATCTGGCTATGAGTCAGACCTGTGACCACTTGATTCAAAACTTCCTTGCTTGTCTTACACCCTGTAAAGAATGTTACTTCCTTTAGGAAAATCCCATGAAAAAGACAACAAAAGTGACTCTAATCTGCAGAGACAGTGAATACAAGCAAGTATATAGACTATTTTTTGCTCTTAGAGTATGGAAATGAATGCTGTGTGCACAGCATCACAGAGAACTACTACATTTTTTTCTAATTTTATTAAAGGTAATTAAGACCCCCACTTCCTTCTGTCACACACCCTCCTCCCCCCATTCTCTTATTGAACAGGTGCTAAATACATAGAGGGCCTGATGATTAGCACATCTGCCCAGATTTATGTACTTGAACATTGTACTATCACCCTTGCACAGACAGAAATGTAGTTTGGAGACCTGCATGTCACCTTCTCATGGTACAGAAAACCAAAACCAGATCAAGATGTACTCCAAATAGGGAATTGTCTTTACCACACTTCTAAAATCCCTGGTTTATCATTATTTTCACCCTTCCTCATCTTTAATTCATGAAAATCCACCCAAGCATTAGAGACCAACCCAGATAACTGCATAGGGAGGGAAGTAGTGCTTATAAACTCCTGGGGAGAAGACAGAAACATGGATGGGAGCAGTATCTTTTTTGGCAGCATCAGGAACTTAAAATTGGTTTATTCTGCTAGTAACCACACCCAAGGTTATGCAGCCTAGAAAGACAGATTTGGCTTCCACCCTCTGTTTGTCCAGCTACTCTCGAATATAAAGAAATCTTTCAGTTTTACTCGCCAAAAACCCTTCAAACAACATAAAACCTGATAATAGTTATGGCATGGCATTTTACACCTTTCTCTACTGTTGGATACTTATACAATGCTATACACTTACGACTAAAATGAAAGGTAGTATAGCAGTTTTATAGCATAAAGCAGAATCCTATTGTGTTAGATACACTAAAAATGTCTAGGATGTAAACTTCCCATTTAAGTTTAAACAATAGCCAGCAAGTAGAAGGAATGATCTTGTTACAATAGCAGGTAAGCAGCCATTCAGCATTATCAGCAATCTGATTTTATCACAGATGTTAAGGAAATTAGTTAGGGGGTTGCTGACCAGCTTCAAACTGCTGTAGCACAGGAAAATTCATGAAGACACAAAACCTAGATAAAGTAGAAAGTACATACATTGGAAACGGGCTTTTCAGACAAAAAATTGCAAATGTTAAATACAGGCCAAATCCAATGTTAACTCTTCCTTAGAAAAGTAACCTTTATTTACCCACACTCATTCAAAATTCTTCCCAGGAAAATACTGTGTAAATGGATTACGAGCCTTTCCCTCAGATCCAGGAGAGAAACTAATTTTATGAGAAATCTGGAAAATACCTTGTCATCAAAAAACCCCTTGCTTTAAGTGAGAAACCATTTGGTTTTCTGTTCCTGGCTGGGGAAAACAAACACAAAGAACACTTACATGCAAGCCCTCACTGAAGAAAATTAGCGATAGATAACATGGTTTAGCTATTCGTTAGAGCTGTCATAGGAAGATACAGGACTGCCTTCAGCATTTGTGTTTTAGTATAAATAAAGGGCCTGACTTATTATTTTAGCATGGTATAACTTTTCAGTGGTAGTTAAAAAAACAAAGCGCATTCCCCCTACCCTTTAGAAACAGTACCTACATTAAATGAAGCAAATAGTAATGCAGGTAGGATTCAAACATACATTAAAACATAAATGCAGACCAATGTTTTGATGTATTATATGTAAGCCCTACTATTATAACAGTTCTTACAGCCACTGCTGGTTTTCTTGTATTTCTAAATTCTTTCAGAGTGTCTCAAGAATACCTTAGAAATGTCTTTACAGCAGTGATGTATGCAGCCCTGAGGAGAAGGACTTGAGGGGTTGGTTGATTAAAAGCTAACCATGAGCTGGCAGTGTGCACCTGCAGCCCAGAAGGCCAACTGTGTTCTGAGCTGCATCAAAAGGAGCATGACCAGCAGGTCAAAGGAGGTGATCCTACCCCTCTACTCCACTCTCATGAGACCCCCAGCTGCAGTACTGTGTTCAGCTCTGGGGCCCCAACACAAGAGGGATGTAGACCTGCTGGGATTGAGTCCAGAGGAGGCCAGGAAGATACTGCAGGGACTGGACCACTTCTGCTGTGGAGATAGGATGAGAGAGCTGGGCTTGTTCAGCCTGGAGAAGAGAAGGCTTCAGGGAGACCTTAAAGCAGCTTCCACCCTAAAGGGGCTACAAGAAATCTGGAGAGGGACTTTTTACAAGAGCCTGTCCTGTAGGGACAGGACAAGGGGAATGGCTTTAAACTGACAGAGGGGAGATTGAGATGAGATATGAGGAAGAAATTCTTTACTGTGAGGGTGGTGAGGTGCTGGCACAGGGTGCCCAGAGAAGC
>NW_009943936.1:5136-17365 GCF_000696875.1 Nestor notabilis
AGCTTGGGCCTCCCCCATCCGTGGCAGTGTTCAAGGCCAGGTTGAATGGGTCTTGGAGCAACCTGGTATAGTGGGAGGTGTCCCTGCCTGTGGCAGGGGGTTGGACCTGGATGAGCTTTAAGGTCCCTTCCAACCCAAACCATTCTATGATTTATAAAAGGCATTTTAACAAATATAACTGGGCAATCCAAACTATGTTCTAACTATATTTATTCAATAAAATGTTCAGAATTTTTACCAATGCTATCTGTTGGTCTAAAACGCAGCTACTACAGAGACTTGTACTTGATGGGTCATTAATTCCAGGATTATGTCATATAACCATAGGGTATTATTTTATATCAGAAAAGACAGTTTATGCCGTGGTTTTTCTTTTGCTCTTTCTCACTGTAGTAGACATCACATGATGATTTTATATAACTCTTTCATTAGGGAATAAAGGCTGACATGCTGAGTCAACAGCACTTTGTCTCACCAAGTACTTTCCAGGTGGGGTAATGGGGTTGTCAAGGCAGGAATTGCTTTAAAAAGCCATTACATAGGTGTGTTGTTGCTGTTGGACCAATGGAACATTATCACTTTACGGTGTTACAAAGGACTTAAATTTTTAAATTGAAACTAATGTGGAGAGATGTTGGGGAGAAATTGCAGAAAAGGGAAAAAAATAGTCTAAGCCATCTACCAAGCATAATAAAAAGATCAAAAAATTCTTTCAGTGTTGGATTTTTTTGTCTTTCAGCTTTGGATAGTTGTTCTTTATCCAATTTAAATGTTACCACAGAAACAATGGTGTTATTACAAAATTACTGCAGTTGAATAAGTTGTAACTTCCTGCCTGTTTGCATGGTAATGAGAAACTTAAATATTTGCCCCTGATCTTGAGTGTCTTATTACCACTTAACTGAGATAATCATGAATCATGAGGCTGATGAAGCCTGGTTCAGTGTCATCATGCTATGAATACTTAGGAAGTTGTAAAATTTAAATAGTCACAGAATTTCCATTAAAATAAACCTTTCTGTAACTTTGCCAATTCATTTACCCTTCTAGGTAAATGAAAACTTTATGCAGCTAGCCAAAAGAAAAACAAACTTATAAAATACAAGAGCCCTGTTTTCATAATATGAGAAATTTATATCTATAGTATAAATATATATATAGTATAAAGCTATGTCCCATCCAAAATCTCAGCTAGTTCAACCTTAGTTAATGAGGCAAGAGGGAGTACAAGCTTATCTTTACTTGAAACTCCCAGTGCTGTTTAGCAACCTCAGTTTAGCCACAGTGTCTTGTTAATGACTCAGGGGGACAGAAATAGAGAACTTCCCACTATTCTCCTTCTGTCTTCCGAGGTATGAATCCTGCTTTTTTCCCTAGGCGGTGCTGGAACAAACGCATCTTTTCTTTTTGCCTAATATAAGTTAAGACACTTCTTTTTCCAACTAGTCATGCAGTTGAGATCCAGCCATGCATACACACAGAGCCAAGAGTATTCATGCAGGAGTCTACCTAATCACAAAAGCATGAGCATTTTTCCACTGTCAGCTATAACAACATGTGGAGGAGGTTTTATACACTCCTCCGCCCTCTATTGTATTCGGAGCCACAGCCAGAGTCCAAAGCAGACTTCAGTTATACCAGCACACATGATAAAGAAAACAACTAAACTTCAGTGAGACTGAGGTCATGATAGATTCAGCGAGATAAATATCAAATCATCTTACTACAAATGAATGAATGGTCTTTACAAGATTTACTGCTTTATTGTTGACTAAATAAATAACCTTTAAGATTGAAATCCCCATACAGATTGCACCCTAATACCAATAAAACAATCAGCTAAAAATAAAGGAGCACTTTGTTAAAGCGTATTTTCACAAAATAGTGACCTATGCCACACTTCCTTATCCACTCCTTATTCCATAAGTGGAGAGGATGGACTAACTGCCTCACTTGCACAAACGATGAAAACCTCCAAGATACAAACATAAGCTTGTGACACCCAGTCCAGTCGTAACTTCCCAACATTGGCAAATCCTATGCTGTGCAATGCTACACCACAAAGCTGTGCAAGGCTGTTAAAATACCCACTTCAAACTAAATAGGTCACAGATAGATACAGCCATGCCAAACTGGTGGTTTAGGCTTCCAAACAAAGCCTCCTATTGTCTAAAGTCACCCACTTGGGGATGGGGGAGGAGACAAATGCAGAAACATAAAGAGGAATCAGGAGAGTTTTTTATATTTTCCTTTTCAAAGCATCTTTCTCCTCTTTTAGCATAGATCAAAATAACCAGTCTTAGAATTTCACCCAAAAATATTTAAGAACAGATCAGTTCTCTAAAATTACTCTGGTGCATAAAAACACATGGAGTGGGGAGAGGAAGGACAGTACAATTGCCAAAGTGATAAAACCTTTGTAGCAAGAGGCTATACTGAATTGTTTTCCAATGCAATATAAACACACCACAGAGTTGAAAACATTTGAGATGCTGTTAGTGTTTGGTATTCAACAGCTTCTGTAAGTTTCCCCAATCCTGAATTTTAATACCTGAAACAGAGAATGAAAGCAATAGGGAAAGCTCTTTTCAAAAGCAGGACAGATAAATGAGCAATGCATCAATCGATTTTTACTACATGTCTCAGAAGAGCAAAACAATACGTTGCCTGAGCAAGCAGATCTTCCTCTGCTAAACTCGAAATCTGCAACTCATTAGCATAGGAGTTCAAAGTTGTTTTATGAGCGTGTTTTCGTTTGTAACAATTCATGGAGCTGTCTGCATTTCATCAGAGTATTCTAAGTGCAGGAGCTTTTCAAACACTCTCAGTACCACATTTTTAGATGCTGACAAAGAGCTCCATTCTATGCTGGAGCAGGTACTATTCTAGATTAAAGTTTTCTTTGGAAAACTAGCAGGTTTTTGCAAGAGAAACTTCTTCATCACAGAACTGGTTTTGTTACATTTTTATGAAAAGATGGGAGCATGAAGATATGCTATGTCTACCAACACACTTCCCATTTTTCTTGACTGATGAAGAGCTAGGACTCTAAAGATGAAAGGTAAAATAGCATGAATAATGATGAAGATTGTTTCCTTTTGGAAAACAAGCACATAGAAAACTCAGTTGGTTTATATTAACTTGCTACGCGTACATGTGTACATTCTGGTTAACTCCAGCTGGTTACGTAGGTCTCTGAAGAATTTTTTGTTTGTTTGTCAGAATGAAAATTCACAGTGATCCTGCTCTGTAAAATTCCATGGCCAAATAATGAAGGTATTTATCTAGATGTCAGACAATTAGCTGCTATTCCATGTATGCCAAACTACAAACTACATAAAACCATAAAGACATCTTGTTGATTTTCCTAAAAAGCACATTTGACCACCGCTCTAATCACTGGTTCTGTTGTCTAGCTCAGTGAGCTTTTGATTCTCCTCAAAACATAAAAATTTTATATACAAAAATTGGACAACTATGCAAAATAAATGTAACTCACAAAACAACCTTTAACTTTCCCAGAATCTACTCCCTGAGCAAGATTGTAGAAATACTTTCAGTAATATTTGGTACTATCTATGCAAGCTTTGCTGTGCTAGTCTGTGAAAAATGTCTTTAAAACAAATGGGTTTGGACCTTCGTCTCAAAACTGATCCGAAACAGAAAATGTTCTGCTATATTAAGAGCATTTCTTCTACAGTTTTCCCACAAGAAATATCTCTTTCCTGGAAAAAGGTGCTAGGCAGCTGGCAGATAAAGCCAACTGTTAGGCTTTCACAGGGAGGAACCACCTCTCCAGTCAGTTGCGTAGACAGAGCAGTACTAGGGCTCGTCAAGCTGTAAAAGCAGTTTTTCCACCATTTGCTTTCCCAGATTGTTTCTTCTTTATAAGATTCAGAACATTCCCCTATTGCTATGGATTAAAACAAACAAAAAAATAAAGTAAATTTTCAGTCAGAAAATTATCTGTCGTGAAGAATGGAGATGAGTGAATTTAAATACTTGCCCACCTTGACCTATAACTTGTGGGGTTTGGTAGCTTGAATGTGAAATGTAAAACATCTTGCAAAGGAATGGATTACTGATCTTGTTTGTGCTTATGACAATTTCGAAGAATATGCTATCTTGAAAATAAAAAATTCTCCCCCAGGCTTCTCCCGAAAAAAATAGAGCCTCCTGCACATTCTGAAACTCTGACAGTTAACTTAGAGGGGAAAAAATCCAAAGTATTTTACGTAACAATTCCATTGGAATTGTGGTGATGCTGTGGCAATTGTAGTAAGAAGTCAAATACCAGAACTTTTAGTTTTGTTACAGTGGTATGTTCAGCTACTGAATTAACAAGATAAACAGGAATAAGGGGTGGGGGGGGAAGCTCAGTGCTTACACAGCATTTTTAATTCAACTCTATTTCTATCTACATTTGCAGGATAACCCATTAGAGTAACAGATAAAAAGACGGTTTCATATTTCAGTTTTGCAACAGGATCAACAAAAGCGTGCATATGAGCAAGTATGCTCTGGGGGTTGGTTCCTTTTTAACTTTATGTGCTTCTAAGTGCAAAGGGCAGCCTGAAATACATGCCTAATGATACTTGAAAGCCTTTAAAAAAATTATATTTTTATTCTTTCTGGTCATAGCCATACAAGCACATGCAGTACAGCTATATGCACCCCTGAATTTGCGGGCATCTTCTATTACAAATGTTTGTTTGACAATTTTCACATAGTCATAACTGTGTTAAATCAAAGCCAACTGATGTCAATGCTAAAATGCTCAGAAGCCCCACAGCAAAGCATCTTTACATTTGGGAAGTGTTAATGTGCAGTATAAACATTTTGCCTTCCAAAGCCACCATGTATACCAGAATGTCAAAAGCAATTAGTATAATGTGCACAGAAACACGCACACAGACATATCTACAGATTATCCTCTAGTGTATTTTTACATGAGTGCAACCACTGTGCTGGGAGATGTAGGACAAGGGAGATTCCTTTTCCCCTTCACAAATATACTGCTGTTTTAAACGAAAAAATACGTTGTGTAGGAACAGTAAAAGAATACTTTCAGCCAGCAGTTTAAAAACTGTAATATATGGTTTTGCAAGGGTTTTATGTTACAGTCTGGTGGGAAGGGCAATACATATATTTTCAGCATGAAAGCTGCGAGTTCCATCAAAGGACTTCTATTGCCCAGCTCCTTTCCTGAAAGAGCTGAGTTCTCATGCACAGGAAAGAATAAACAAAGTAGTAGATTTGGTACTACAAGAACTATCAGCTTAATGATTTATTTCTTTCCTCCAGAGGAGATGAAGTGAGAGTAAATGCAAGTAACAAGCAATGCTGGTATAAGGTAAGGGCTTGAACTCCTCCAAAGATTAATACAAAGCAGCTAGTACCTTTTCTTCTGGGCTACGTAATAGCTGTTGCATTTGTCTCATGTATATGACCACACTTGTGTGCTAATATGATATTGAGGCCAAAATCAAGTGTTTGAAAATAAGACCCAATTCTGCACAGGCACTACCGTGCAGCTGAGTTCAGCATGGCCTTTATACAGATGGGGAAGAGAAAAGGATCCCTAAAGCTGGAGGAAAGCTTAACTAGAAAAACAAGGAATGCTTAAGAAAAAATAATTGAGATTGAAGGAAAAAACTTGCTTGCTGGACTTCTCTAAAATCCTATTCTTGCATTTATTTTGTGATACAACCATGAGACAAGCAGCCAAACACAACTTCACAGAGTCAGAACATTCCCTTGCTATGTTCACAACACAGAAATGTGGCCTTTTCCTTGCTCTCAGACAGAGTGTGCAAGGTGCAGTGGCTTGGCCTGGTGTGGGAGCTGCCAGCTATGCTGTGACGTGGGGAAGCAGGAGGAGGAATAGGGGCATGCCTTCTAGTAGTTATAAGTTTGCAACTCTACATATGGAGTTTGGCATCAACAGGTAAACAGAGAAAAGCCACAGGTAAAAACGTCCTCATTTTCCCCCGTCAGATTTCTCACGAGTTGTACGCAACTAGAAAAGAACTCTGAAGAATCTACCTAATTAATTATGCAGAACTTGTGCTGCTTTTTTCATTAACAAAACAGTCGAATAATCGGAGGGAAGGAGGGAGGGATGATATAAAAATGTGCCTTGTACTGCAAGGATAAGCAATACCTCTGGAGGTACACATCATATTGCACAAATGTTGAAGTAGTGATGGATGAACCTGAATTCTTATAGAGGCTGCGTTAATCATCTACCAAAAGCATCTCCGTATTAGCATCAAAAAAATCAATGGTCAAATCTTCTGCTCTCCATTTCCTGCATTGTGAATCACAAGTTGTCCCTAACCCCTGTTTCCTTATGAGGTAGGGGCAGGCAGGGGTGGGGGTTTACACTGTGCTGGCAGTAAGACACTGTAATCGTAACACAGGGAATCAATCGTTCTATTATGCGCAAAGAGAAAGACATTTTCTTTTGTCTCAGTGCATTTATTATTTTATTATACTGAAACACAATGTCCCTTTTTATCCAGAGAATAATTGACAAACGCATTATTTCCCAATTCATTGCCACAAAGCTGGAATGAGTTAAAACGTGCCTCAAAAATCCTCTTAAGCCATCGTGACCTGCTGTTTTTACTGTTAAATTTCAAGCAATTAACATGTCCATTACTCACTGTACCATATACTTTAAGCACAGACAAACAGCAAAGC
Source organism: Nestor notabilis (assembly GCF_000696875.1). Taxonomy (NCBI): domain Eukaryota; kingdom Metazoa; phylum Chordata; class Aves; order Psittaciformes; family Psittacidae; genus Nestor; species Nestor notabilis. Next base: position 11,842 of record NW_009943936.1, read on the forward strand.
AGCCTGTCCTCTGCATCTATTTACTTTTCCTGGCATATGGAATGCAAATGTTCACAGTGTAAGCAGATAAATGCACTGTAATTCCCACATGAAGATGCATCTAGAATCTACCCAGCGGTTCCAAAAACCAGGAGTTTTTTGGCTATTACATTAGTGGTGATTATCAATCAGAGACACAGCTTACTAGATATCTTAAGTATCTGGCAGAAACATTCCTCTAGAGTGAAGTACAGAGACTGATAATGACTTAGGGTCATTATCAGCCTCTACGTATACTACCATTAGATACTACTATTTTTATTTTGCAAGAGAACTAGTAACATGTTTCAGAAAAATATATGGTGATTTCTGAAATCTAATCACCAACATTTTGTGGTATATTTTGACAATGGAATTGAAAGAAGAGCTTCTCCACTGTATTGTACACAATTTACAAAGGCCACATAAATCTAACAGCCTTTTAGATCGCTAAGTCAAAATTTCAATGAAGGCAACAATGAATTATAACCAACTGGGCCTTAAAAGGACAGGTGCTTCCTCTGCCCTGCCACATGGATCTTGCTAATCCACCCCCATGACACAGAAAGGTTTTTCTGCTACCCTGAAACATGCTGTGGAAAACAGGATTCAGCACTGAATGGCTTCTGCAGAAAGGCACATGCAATGTATTCTTACATAACCTGCCACAGCCTGTGGAAATTACTGTGTGTACCACAGCATGAAGACTGAGTGAAATGTTTAAAGTTAGCATTGCTGCTGCTCGGCTTTAGTATACTTTAGAAATGGGTAAGTAATGCCTCTGGCCAGAGGCACCCTGACTGCTGCTATCACAAATAATATGAACCTATATCTGACGGGAAAAATAAAAAATAAAAAAATCCATAGTTTGAAGTTTATACTCCCAGTTTCAGATTAAACTTCTGAGTACTTCTGCCTATACCCCCTTTGCTGATACTAAATAATATCTCTCCTCACATGTCATGCTCTTAATAGGTAATAATACCCTTAGGGTTTGTTGTGAATTAGGTTGCTAAATGTTTTAGGACTGCTGGAAAGTACAGAGGAGAAATATAAATAGGTTAAAACAAAAGAAGAGTAACGTATGCTCACTCAGGCTTTCAGCACACAACAAGGACAACAGAATTCTAAAACAGAGGACAGAAAAAAGAAAAAAACAAACACCAAGCCTTGACTAGTTGCTAGTCCAAGAACGGCTGCATTCACATCGACCACCGAGAAATCCCATGTGAATCCAAATCTCTTCTGCTCCCTCACGCTTGGATTGTAGCAGAGATAGCCCATGTCCCCCTACAGCAAGCTACGTGTTACCTGTGGAGTCAAATACAATTGGCTGGCAGTTTCTGTTGGAATTCCAGTTACATTTGAGCACCTGGCCTCCTTCTACAATGTTGTGCTGGGTAGTGTTTGCTTTTGGAGCTCCCACCAGAAGAAATACCCTGCAGTAAAAAGAAATAAAACAAAGGTTTTTACACCTAAGGCACACAGGTTGTTACTGTACAACATCTAAAGAGTTAATAAAGCAAAAGCCTTGCCCATTCAAATTTAAATCTGACAAGAACAACTTTGAGTTTCAGAGAAATTCATCTTAGGTTTTAGGATTTGGGTCCCTCTTTTCTGTAAGCAAAAGCTGGCAAACAAACAAACCCCACCAACATTTACCAAAAAAAAAAAGATAAGAGAAAATTAAATTATTCTGGTCTACTTAAAATGACATTTAAAAACGAGATAAACACTTTTATAATTGGGTTGGTTTTGTTGGGTTTTTTTCCCTTTTCAAATATACATATGTATGCAGCGGAACAGGAAATCATGTATTTCTGTAATGTAAGAAAATAACCAGCTGGCATCATTTCTGGTTAATTTTGTGCCTAAAAGTAATTCAAGGAAGTCAGTAAAAAATGAAAACCATGTATAAACAAAACAACAATGCTTCTGAGCTCAGAAGGTACAGTGGTGAGTCAGCCTAGTACTAGGCAAACACTTTTTAAAAGAATCTCCAAGTACCCAAGTGATAATCAACCACAGGTTTGTACATTAATACATCTTTACGGAAATTCATTACAGAGTAATCATCACCTTTTTAAGATCTGTTGTGCTTTTATAAATCTCTGCTTATATTAATATATTACATGCAGTCCGAGCAGGAACTGTTACAAGATTATGCCTGTGAGGTGGTAAAATTCACAAGTTGCCAAGTAAGCAACAGACTGAATAAAGAACTCACAGCAAACAAGGTTCTTAGCATCTTCCAACAGGCTATCAATATCTTCCAGGAACTGTAACACGTCCAAAACATACTGGATTCATCAGCACTTTCCTGAGGTAGTAAATTTGAAGTACAAAGACATAGAGAAGATATAAAACTAAATGCTTGCTTTCATCAGCATCTGCTCTGTTGCTTCCATTTAGACTGTTTAAGAGAGAAACTAGCTTGTAAGAGGAAGTCTTACCATCCCATATCAGGCACTATGGTTATTTAGTTTTGAAATTGGTTTAGCTGAACAAGCTGCAAGACTGGTTGAAGAGAATGTTTACAGGTAGACAGATCCAGGCTTACCAAACTTGCTCTGGTTTTCACAGTCATCTGTGATTTCACTTTAAACAAGTGGTAGCTTGCCTTCCACTTTACTCTTACATCCCTAGCTTCTGATAAGCCCCCCCAAATTAAATACTTGTTTTAAAAAAATAAGTCATTCCTATTCTAATCATATATTTTAACACTTTATGATAATCTTTGTGAAGGTTTATTAAAAAGATTACCAAAAAAGAAATCATTATGTGACTCCACAAAGGTTGACACCACTTCTCCCAAAGCAAAAAAACCCAAGTGTTTTTCTCGTCACAGACCAAATGAGCAGATTTTGTGATAGGTCTTTCAAGAACTTACAATTAGAGACAGAGAAGCCTCTAGTCCACATACTTTGTGAAAGGGGCAACAGAGGGAAAACTGTTATTTCCATAGGAATACACCAGCTATGATTTGATACTGCCCACCTCCACATGATGCAGCACAATGCTGCAGACAAAACTGGGAGTGTATTGACTGAGGATGTCAGTTCAGCTTTGGTCAGTGTGCTTACAGCAATAATCACTCGCCAGTGCTTTGCATGGGCCAATAAAGAGAAACTGGTATTTCCATGTACTTGTAAACTGGAAGGCAGACTATCAAATACAATTCTTTTAAACCATGATATGTATGAGAAGCCTTTTCTAGTTTTTATAAGGTTATGTTCATCAACTTCATATTATATGCCTTCTACGAGGCATCACACAGCATCCTGATACAACACTACTGGAACAGGGCTTTAATACAGGACTCCTAAATATGCTTTACTTTGGTATCCAGCAGGTCAAAATACACTATGAAACAGCAGCTTGAGCATTCAGGATCTAATAACCCTCCTTTGTTGTCAGACTAGTCAATCCAAATAGCTTTAGCTCAACTAAATTCACCCAGTCTCTAGTACTCATGTGAAGAAGAGGCGATAAATAAAATTTCACCAAAGTAACAACAGAGATGTAGGAACCAAGTCACACACAACCAAGTGACAATAGAAACCATATAATAAGGCTCATTTTGCTAAGCACCTTTTGCTAATCATGCTGGAAAATGGCTCACTCAGTTTTCTGCCTAACATTCAACTGCAGGCATCCCTGAGCTCACTGTTCACCACCACCCTTCCTTCCCTTCCAACAACTCAAAGAGATCTGCAGGGCTCCCAGCCAGCAGTAGGTGTTTTGACCTTCCTTGAAGGATGTGGTACACCAGGTATGGCTGGAAGACACTGCATATAAGTCTTTCTGGCTATTTCAAGAGACGAAACACCAGTTTCAATAGGCATGAACTTTAATACCATTAGAGCCTGTTCCTGTAAAATTTACGTAGCTACTTTGTTCCAGTTATGAGCTTGAATTTAAGCACCAGGGGGTGCAGCACCAGGGTTTCACCTAGCAGATACACAGTAACTTCTAATCACACCAAAAAACTCAGAAGAACATTCATTTAAAGATACAAAGGAGCCTTCCCTGCTGCCTGAAAACCACTAGTGTTCCAAGTTACTAAAAGAAACAAGCCAACACTGTTTTCTTTTGCAGCCATGCACTTTGTGGTCGCTAGCTATTACAAAAATAATCAAAATGTTCCAAACAGTGATTTCAATGAGAGCTGGGTCCTTATCAGAGAACAAGGAAGAAAGTTTACTACCCACATTTACCAGTCTCCTGATAACTTTTTGCAGCCACACATGCCAATTTAAAAATAAAAGGAGGGACACAAATAGAATCTTTTTTCTTAAGCACTGAGACTTAAACAGAATTAAGATAGCACGGAAAGATGTTGCAACATATGCAAGTCAAGACAGGATGACTACTAATATTGTAGACAATAAAGAAATGCAAATAAGGCTAGGCTGATGTATTGCAAAAAGGCTTGCTCAATAGCTATAAAATTTGTTCATAAGGTTTTATGAGTTAGAGAGAGAAATCCCCTCAGTATGATGGAAGCCAGCAGCCTTTTCAGTTTTACAGTCGTTTCTTAAGTTTGGAAAGGAGGAGGGAAAGTGACAAAAGCTGGATCTTAATGTACCCCACACTTGAGAAATGCAGACTATGCAACACCAGGACTTTGAAGTTAGTGCCATGACTATTCAAAAGTCTGAAATACACCGGCTTCTGCTTAGTTGTCGTGTAATATGAAATGGCAACATATTCAGGAAGCAGATGCAGAAAGTGTTTACACGGAACTTCTCCAGAGTCAGCAACAGCTTCATGACCCGCACAGACACAGTGCAACCCATACGAGGCACTCTGCAAAGAGCAGCCAAAAAAGAGAACAGTGGAAATTCTGAGATTTCATGGGACAAAGCCTCAGGTGTGAAACATAATGAAGTAAAATGCCATACCTCCATCTTTCTGCGCTCTATTTATCACCACCTCTAGTTGCATAAGCCACGGACTGATAAGGGTATTCACAAAACCTAGCAGTGCAGTTTGTGCCACGTTCGGGAGCCCTCTTTCCAGTGAGAGGGCCTCAGCAGACAGAGCCACTCTAGACCGGGAGGAGATGGAGCTGAGCTGGGGGACGGCATGGCTCTGCCTCACAGGGCCGGTGCCTGAGCACACCAGACAGTGCCAGTAGACGGGCCGTGTCCCCTGCCAAAAAGACCCCATTTTGTGTGGGCTACCATGGCCACTGGAGCTGCTAGCACAGAGGGGACAGGCACAGCTCGTTCATGAGATCATCACAACTGTATCATGAAATCACAGCATAGTTTGGGTTGGAAGGAACCTTAAAGCTCGGCAGGGACACCTTCTACTAGAAGCTGCTCTAAGGTCTCCCCGAAGCATTCTCTTCTCCAGACTAAACAAGCCCAGCTCTCTCAGCCTGTCTCCATAAGTTTTATGCACCAGGCCCTTCACCAGCGTCATTGCCCTTCTCTGGACCCACTCCAGCACCTCAATGTCCTTCTTGTAGTGAGGGGCCCAGAACTGAACACAGGATTCC
>NW_009943937.1:0-8258 GCF_000696875.1 Nestor notabilis
ATATATTAAATTATAATAATTATATTGAATTCTAATGCCAACCCTGTATCTAACAAACAGAAAACATGTGAAAGAAGTAGAACTGAACATACTCATACACACAATAACCAAAATGGTCACTCTTGACTTCACCTTCAGTGCTAGGTATGGAAGCCAATTGCTTTTCTGACCATTTTACTAACCTTCCTCTGTGGTGCGAGCAGACTTTGATTCACTGTCCATTCCTTGGAATTCATTGAAATAGGGGCGAACCTTAATTTCGTAAGTGACCCCCTTTTTCAAGCTGACGAGGACAGCACTGCGCTCAGTTGGGACTTTGACCTCCAAGTTCTGCCATACAGCTGGAGAAGGTAGGCCAGATGTTTGGCGATACATTACTCGGTAGCCCTGAATGAACTGGGATTGGCGGTCAACCTAGAAATGGCATTAAATAATACATCAGTAAACATATTAAAGTAAAAAAGCTGTATAAAAAGAAAACAAGACATTTACCTAGAATGTCTCCGTCCTTGTGAAAAAGAGGAAACTAACAGTTGTTTAAGACGCTGCATTTAAAAACCAAACTGCCTTCCTGTAAGTCACTGTTGATTAATTGTGTATAAGGAACATTTTTTCTCACATTACTTGCTATAGAATATTTCTATTTTACTTTCCCCGGCTCTATATATCATGACAAATACCACCTTAAATCACAAAACAAGGCCCCACCTCTGCAACAAATAATGAAAAGAGAACTTTGGCGTAATGCTTACTGCATGTTAACTTATTAAGCACATCTTGGCTACTGATGCACTGAAACAGGAGAAGAAAACCAAATTATTTTCAGAAAAGGACAAGTCTTTGAAGATACCCTACATGCCTTCAGTTAGTCATTACTTGGCTCACAGCTCAGCCTTTCATGAGATGCACAGGGAAGTAAAATAAACATAAGACAGATGCACAGAAAACAGCTTCTAAGGACATGTGCTGTTTCTTGCGTTCACAATCTAAGCCATCTCTTTACATCCTGGGGTTGTGATGCTCTCAGGCCATCAGATGGAGATGGAATGTTGTTTTTGGTTTGTATTTTGTATGTTGCTAGGCAAGCACAATTCAAGATTGGACCATACACAGAAGTTTAACAGTTCTAACCTATTGTAACTACAAGTAGGATTTCTGCCTGAAGGAAAACCTGAAAATGTGTTTTATCTCTTAGGGAAACAAAAAATGCACAAAACAATAATCTGAGGTATTAGGATGTTTGCATGAATTTTCTCAAAAAACAATCAAAACAATTTGATTGATAAAACCAAACCAAACACAGCTGCTTCTGTAGACAACAAATAAAGAGCATGAAGCACAAATAGCCAGACTATACAAAGAGCTGTTTGGTAAATCTATGGGTTATAGCTCAGATTCAACAAGTAGGATTTCTTTTCCACTCTTGACAGTTTGCTAGCTCAAAAATGTTTCAGAATTGGAGGCACATTCGTCTCACTTCTCTTAAGAATAAATGAAATTAAGGCTGAAAACACAAACCAGGTCTATTACACTCCTCCTATAATCTTGTTACAGTGTACTGGGGCATTCAGAGGGGACACAGATTCTTGGGCATTAGAAAGCAAGGCAAGCAAGAAGAAAGCTTTATTTATGAGAGCAAAGCAGAAACGTCTTTCATCAAAACTGTCACTGTTAAAAACCTTGCAACATATGTTACAACAACATTAAGCTTGCATTTTATAAACTTCTCTGCATTCACTTTAAGTGAATTTATGCACTGAAAGAGGGATATAACTCACAATAATAGCTTGTTAATACCGAAAGAATCAAGCTGTGTTTTTAAGAAGAACATTAAGCAGCTGTTTCCAGATGAAGGGAGTCTGTAAATCAGAGTAAATTGTTTTTATCCATGTTTGACTTTGATTAACTAAATGTTTTACGGACATAAAGACTCTGCGAACCTTGCGTTTCCTACAAAATTCGTCAAGAATAATACTTCCATTCACTTTGTAATACAGATTCTAACCTGAATTACAACATAAGGCTATGATGTTTAATAATCACACACTGAGTCTGATTCCTGCCTAACTTCCGAGTTTAAAGCTACACTGAAAGATGATGTAACTTTGTTCAAGCTTTCCATTTTGTCTTTGCTGTGCTTTTAATCTCTACTGACTGCTGCCTAGTGGACAACATCTGAAAATTCAGAGTTCACTAGGCTGAACAGTATTTTGCTACAAAACAGTATGGAAGCTTTCGTACAGCATGGCAGAAACACCCATTAACTCACTGAGAAGAACTGGATCCCTGTAGCATACCTATATCATACTAATTTTGAGTCCATCACGCTTTCCTATCTACCTATATATATAGGCAATATACAAAGTATTCATACACCTCTTTTCCTTCTGCACTTCTAAGTTCCTAACCTAGAGGACTAAACAACACAAGAACTATGAAAACAGAACACAGTACTACAACAAGGTTGTCATGTATGTGGGTGCTATAAACTTGCTTGATTTGGGGGTGTCACATGAGTTTCGCAGAGCTTTCAATTAGATAGGTGATTACAACAGGGCTGAGTGATCTGCCTGAATGTCACTTTATTGACAGTGATTCCATTGGTCAGGGTCTGGGAGGGTTCTTATGAAAGAAAATACTGTGCATTTTTTTAATGTGTTTTATAAGCATCCAGTTGTATTCAGTGTCAAGGAGAGGATACAAAGCTATTTCTCATGCTGACTTAAAGCTAGTCTGAATGAATAGGGCCATTCATATGGACAACATGTTGGGAAACTATGCAAAGGGCACTTCGCCTATGGAGAAAGGTGGATTTTTTTGTTTTATTTGGAGTTTTCCGGTTACTAAAAAACTGCTCCTGGATAATAACATGGATTAATCAGAGGTATTTGTGAGGTACAGGACAGGTATGTTTCCCATATACAGACACACACGTATATGCGTGTGTACATACATGTTGTGCGTGTATATGTATATATGTATATGTATATACATACGTGTGTGTATATGTCTATGTATACATGCACACAGAGTCTTACATATAATATAGAGCCTGTGACTTCAGTGTCTCCTCCATTTGTTATGTGGTAATTATGTGTCACACCATCAGCAGGCTACTAAAAATATGCTTAGCATTAAAGAACTGCATTCAGCTGTGCTCAGCATCAAACAACTCGATAGGTTTGGTACAAGTTCACACGTAGGCAGAAACACGCACCACGATTTAATGAAAGAATGCAATCGTTTCTAGTTACTCTTCTTTCTCTTTCTTCTCCTTTTTGCGAGCTGGCTGCCACTTCCTCGTACAGGGTACTTAGCATTATTACAGAAATTGCAGGAACTCTCTGCGCTGAATACTGGGAGCACAGAATATTTCTAGTCTTCCTGTGACACTCTTAACTACTCTTGAATCTGCACAAGCAGCAGTGACACCCACTCAAAAAGAGCTGCACCAGTTGCTGATCTAAAGATACACTTTCTCTGTCAAAAGAGGGAAGAAAATGCAGATGCTCTTTTAAAAGGCAGAAGAGAGCAATTACTGGATGGGTTCTTCTCAGCACTGACTTAATACTTTAAGGCGACCTACAAGCATAACTGGTCCTGCATGCTCCTTCTTACCTTCTTTTACCATGAATACATGGTGTGTGAGGCACCTCCATTTCTGCAGAACAGAAAACCCATTTTCCCTGCGTGTTCAAATCCACACACACCACAGCTGAACACGAGACAGATTCAAAGGCTACTAGATCATTCATTTAGGCTATTAGTCTGTTAAAAAGATGGCAAGAAACTCATAATGCAGCTGACGCTGCAAATGTAAGCTCCTTTCAGACAAAGCTGCTAATTTGCCCCCTAAGGACATTTTGCAATATGTTCTGTGTATGTAAATTTCTACCCCAAAATATCCTAAGAAATACTCCACTCCCACATCAATACCCACAGCAGTTCTCCATCTGGGGACAATACCTTGCACACTGTGCTGAACTCACTAGAACACACCGAGGGTACTCTCCGGGAACTCAGACAGCACTAGCGTTTATCTGTACTACAGGAACAAGACAGAAGGTAACGATACACTAGGAAACTGTCTAAAGGACTTGCCTCCTGAAGCTTCCAGTGAATTATATTCATTTCAAATCAATGTCAAATTAAAAGATAGAGGTAAATAAATGATCCTTCTGCCTGAGAGCAGCCCAGAAGGCAGGCAGGGTTTCAGAGCAACAATTCTTTTGCCATACTGAAGAACTGATTTTCATTCCTGCTTGTGCCACAGGGCTCCTTTCTAACACCAGGAAACTTTACATTTGACCACTAATGAAACTCTCAGTTTGATGCCCAGTGAGGCTTGAAGTGCTTAACTATAGTTGAGGTCAGCTAAAAAAAGTGCTTGGAGTACAAAATACGCTGTTGCAATGCTAAATGTTTTGACAAAAGTGAAAACAAATCAGGCCCAGGTTTTAAAATTAGCCATTTGATAACACTGGGCATATCTGATTCCATAAGTCTCATCGGCAATAAGTATCTCTGCACCTCACCTCTCTGTGTGTAAAGTTAGGATAATGACCCATTTTTATCATCCTGCTGGTAAATTCAGTATTATTTGTGAAGCACACAAACGTTACGGTTGAGAGCATGACAGATAAGCAAGCATGTGAGACAAACTAATAATTTTTTATTCAATGCAAGGTTTCAGTGCTATGAATTTAATAAGACCTGGCACCACACAGTGAATAAAGAAGATAAAAAGAAATGTTGAATAGCTCCATGAAGAAGAGATCCTATATGTGACCTCGTAATTACAGCCACACTTTAAAACCTATGCACAAGAGGAATACATTGAAGAGATGGCACTTCCTTTTTATTAACACTGACTCTGTAAACCAGACAAAATATTTGTGTGTGTTTTAAAACTGCAACATGCTTGCAGAGAACTGCTTCTGAAATTTTAAACTCATATTTGAAAATAAAAGAGAAAGTAAAACCAAAATCCTCTGAGAAAGAAAGGAGAAATTGGCGTTAATTTGCTGGCAGTCAGGACGCCAGAAAATCCATAACCAGGGATGTTCCTTGGCATTCACTCTTTGAATTGCAGAAAGTCAGCACAAGGAGTCTTACGACTCTCATGGCGCTTCTGTCCTTTTGTATGATAGCTATACTATCTAACCATTTTATATCAATAGTGGGGACTTTATTCTCTGGATAGAGGGGCTTTTTTCCTAGAGATTACGGTTAATTAATTGGTTTTTTCTGTTTGCTGGAAAGTTTCTAATTAGCTGTTCCAGAGATCTTTTTTTGTGTCTTTCTTCCCTCGGGCAATTTGAAACGTCTCCGCAGAGGCCTGTATGCTTTGTCAGGTTGTACAGGGTCACTGCTTTGAGGGCTCTTCCCAATAAGCTGATATCCCTAACAATTTACCTTTACCTTACCATGTTTTCTTCACCCGTATCTTGTTCACTAGGGACACCAAGAGACTCTTTTAGACAGAGATATACACGCACACATAAATATATATAGATTTCATTATAATATAATGACATTGGTTACATTGCATAAAACTGAATTCTGTTTATATTGGGCCTTCCTTTTGTGGTATATGCTAAAGCAAGGGCAAGCCTATGAAGTGTTTTTCTGATGGCTGTCACATTCAAGAAAGGGCTAAGGAGTACCGCACAAACGTAAGCCAGGTTTACCATTCCTGGTTGCTAACATCTAAGGTTTCTTAACTATGACCCATCTGCTTGGGCAAGTATCTGCTTGGGCAAAGGGTTTGCTGCAAAGGTGAGTCAGTGTGTCCTGGAGTTACGCAGCTGAAGCAGACAGCACTTTTAGAAAGGCAAGCTGCATGTTGACATCATCCATGGCAAAGTGCAATGGCACAGCTTCTGAATAATCTTCTAAAACAGACAAATTTGTGGGTTTCTCTATTTATTCTAATCTGCCCCCCGACCACTGAAATCTGTCACAACCAGTATGGTGCATAAGCTCCCGTAAATATGGCTAAGTTGTGCAAAACCAACAGTAATCCTTATAATACATAATCTATCACCACACTTATCTCCTGTTGTATAATCCCCTCTACACATTAACCTCTTAGCAATGACATGTAGAAGAAAACCCCTGAGTATTGTGAATGCTCCGTGAGCAGAATTCATCCCGTACAACTGTTTCAGTGACACGCAGTACTATTCCTCTCACTCTTCCTGCCTGTGGCTCTCCTTCCTGTGGGGAAGATGCCCCAAGAGCAAAATACTTGCTATGCAGCACCCTGGCAACTCTGTCCTCCTATGGTTACAAATCCTTTCCTTCAGGCCTCAGGAAGGAAAACACAGCATTTTGAAAGCCAAACACTGTACCAGAAATTCTACCCAGTAGTTTGACCCCTCAAATAGAAATTTTGTTAAGTACTGCCAAAAAGATTCTGGTCTTCTGTAATGAAAGGCTATCCACCGACTGTGGGTAAGGCTTATGCTGGAAAACCAGATGCTACACAGTGGATCAGGCACCAGCACCATGTGTTTCTGATTGCACTACAAGTGCCCTATAGGAAGCCTATTTTTGCATTTTAGAGTCACCGCATAATAGGGTATTGTCGGAGGTCCCTACGCCTTGAAGTGGAAAGTGCTTTTTCATACATCAATTTCATATTGATATTTAACTTTGATTATTTTTTGACATGCACAGTAGTGAGTCCACAGATCAATTATCCTTCAGATTATGGTGTTAAGCATATCCATTTTTATTGTATTTTTCTAGTCAGCCAGCCAGCTCACTTGGAGCTGAATGCTGAAGACTTTGAACCTACCTGACTCGAAAGAGAAAATAAAAGACCATTTCATTACCACATATATATGCCTGATATAATGTTAGTTTATCAGAGCACTCACATTAGGGTCAAGACTGGAGCTTTTCAGTGTGGTATAAAAAACTGCAGGGATAAATAGGCAAAATGAAAGTAGTGTTAAGGCAATAGTAACAGAAGCCTTACCGTCCAGGTGACTTGAACCGTCGTGGGTGTCAGCACAACAGGATTATGCAGTCGTACAATGACATCTCCCAGTTCTTTCTGGACTTGCCTGTGATCCACACCTTGTGCTGGTGGGCTGATATCTGCCAGGCCAGGCACACACATGAAAGCATTATTTTAGTGAGAAGAGATATATATGGCATCAACAAGAATTACTGAATAGCTTGACAGCTTGATTTAACCACCCTTTATAGTAGTGTAAGTGGTAAGTGATCACTGGTAAGTGATGAGAGACATGCAATATCCACTAGTTCCAAAATACTCAGGTAATAATAATGTTGCCCAGATGTCTGGAACCAAATTGGTTAGTATAATTGAAGAAAATGAATACGTTTATCTATTTATCTTCTCAGACCATACATGATACTAAGTCATTATAAGTTTCCAAACTTTAACTAGGCTTCCTCTCCCCACATACCATGCACACAAGAAACCCAAACACTAAAAACAGCATTTCCTTCTGCAAGGCAAATTTTCCTTTTACAGATATAACGAAAGCTACTGCAAACACAAACAAAAAAAATTATTTATGAAGCCAAACTGACCCTGAACTAATAAAAGGGCAATAAAAACTCTCAGCCACAAAGATTTTCTCTTCAAGACTATGTCAAAAATTCCTTCAAAGTGTGTGTGGCAATGATTTACTTTAGTCAAAATCTGAAGGAATTTGATCACTTAGTATACATCTATGCAGATTCCATCTGCAGCACCACATCTGGCCCTGGTACCTAGTCCTTAGGAACCACATTTGGGTTATGCCATTGTGTTAAACTGAATGAGGCTGTATTATCTTTGCTAAATAGGAACTGCAAATACGACGTACACGTCAGAAAATGAAGCAGGAGATGTGCAATGTGTCGTTTTAGTGATAGTTACTGGAAATCATAATTTTCTCTTCTATTGTGCCAAAGGAAGAATGTTGGGCTACAGCTATCACTTAGCTAATATATCACCATAGCATGTTCCTCCCTCCATCTTAGACAGAAAAGAAGGCACTTTCTAAGAGCCAGGGAAGACTGCATCCCTTCAATGGATCCCCCAAGGATCTTACAATGCTGTTCTTGGTCAACAGTTACAGATGCCCATACTATGTCAGTTGTCTTTGTGGACTGAATAATGCCTGTTAGGAACATGCATACTGTTTATTTCTGCTGGAATTCAGTTTAATTTTTCCAGAAGACAGGATTTGGAATACAAGCACAGATTATATTCAAAAGGCCCAATACATTATGGG
>NW_009943937.1:8289-18192 GCF_000696875.1 Nestor notabilis
CATCTGTGAATTCTGCTTGGTTTTCTCCTGGGATCCACCAGCCAAAGACACTTTCCCTTTTTTTGGATCAACATCATGTCCTTGTAAAAAGAATATATACATACAAGGTTTTCATCCCCCTCTGATGGTCTTAGATATGGGAGTATGTAGCATGTGATATCTTTTTATCTTCTAAATATTATGAAGAAGAAATGATAGTGCCCTTACAAATGAAACATTTAAATATAACTGAGTTTGAATCACATGCCTCCAGATTTTGAAAGACAGTAGGTTTTAATCATCAATATTTCAGCTTCATAAGTCTGGATTGTTATGGGTTCTGAGCCACCAATAAACAATATTGCAACAGGTTTCTACTAATATTCAAATGAAAATGGCTCCATGGATCTCCAAAGGGAATATAATCCAAATACGGATGTCAGTGAAGGGGTTTGTCTAGCAAATTATCCCTATCCAAAGAAACCAATAAACAGAGAGCTATGATAAAACAAATCTGTAAGACAGCAACTCAAGAGTGGTTTACAGGATGATAATTTACGCTGCTGTCCACAAAAAGCAATGATCCCTGGTACAAAAGACCTACAGCTAGCCATGGCTACATTTCAGGTTAAGTTATCCTGTGGTATACAACCAGCAAAGTACCTGTATTCCCTCAGAAGACATTTCAACATATGTATCAAGTACATTTCATCATTTTAGTGGGATGTATGCCCAGAAGTAACACAATAACATGGGCTAATATCAGTAAGAAGTAAGTATCCTGTTTTCCAGTATGTACACTTGGAAACTTATGCATATAGGATGCTCACAGTGTAATATCTTGTAATGTCATTTTCACATCACTAGGAGACTGCTGATAGAAAAGCAGTAGATCTATCTATAAGAATATCATCAAGTACTGGAATAATAAAATCATGACTCAAGCAAAACTGGCACAAGAAGCTATATTCTGATTACAGTTCAGAGATCTCTAAAATTAAATTTGCTATGTATTTCCTCTAACCTGTCTTTTAACAGCTTCCAGTGAAGTTACTATCAGTTGCTAGCAATTTAAATTCCAGAGATAGGATTATATATAGTTTCTTTAAAGCGTTTTTTAACATATGGTTTGATCTGTTAATAATCCAAACAAGAAATCAGCTCCTTTCTTAGAGTAATTACCCATTTCTCTGCCCTTATTTGATCTAAGTCATATAAGGCAGGCCTTTTGAAAGTGCCCAACTGTCCATTTGAGGTCCAGTGGTGAAAACAGGCATAAAATCCTATTATTTGTCTTTTCTATACTTAATACCAGGAAATTACATGCTCAGCTATTAAAGCTACTACACACACCTGTTGCAAACTAATATTATATAGCACTGCTATAGCTGCTTTTTTGTTCCTCCATGGCCACTGTGAATAGACATTTTACCGTGTGTCAGCTTCTTCCGTGAGCCTGAATTGAATTCAGGCATAATTAGAAATCACATCAAAACATTATGTTAATTTTCAATTGATTTTATGATTTAATTCTATTAAACTGCAGGCTTGCAAAGAAGCTATAAATCCTGTACATGTCTCAGTGTGCTTGACTACTAAGCAGCTTCTGGAAATGGAAGCTGCAACACATGCTGTAGCTAATTAAAAGACATGTTTTTACTGAAATCAAATTGCTTGTCAGTATGTCAGATAAAAAGTCTATACTTGACACTCAAATGCCAAACAAAGTTGTTTTTTTTAACTAGGTGATAAGTTACGCAGACTAAAAGGCTGGTGCAATAAAAAGCATGAGTCACCCTATAATAATGGGTGAGGAGGAAAGTGAAGAAAACTTGTGATACTCCATGGTTAGTGAAGCCATGAAATCCCTGCCCAACTCACTCCTTCAGCTTTTCAGAAAGCAGCTCTGTTTCTCCTTTTACAGCAATGATAACTGTTTGGAGGGGGTAATTATCAAGGTCAGATTTATTCAGGAACAGACTGGTATGAGGGGCTGGATGTGATGCTTATGTGATAAAGAAATACCACCCTACTCTTGTTTCTCTCTATCCACCTAGGAACAACAAAGGACCCAAACCAGTAACGCATGCTGGAAGCTGACACAGGACGCACTCTTCAGGCACGCTTTTCTAACGTCCATAAAGAGAGACAGAAGATGTCATTCTAAATTAACTGTGAGAGGGGCTATTAAAAGAATAAAAAAATAGGATTAAAAAAAAATCATTAATTCCTGTATTCCGACCTGTTTAACACAGAACTACACTTGTACGAAGTATTCAAGCCAAAAAATCCATGCTGTGAAGAGAAATTTGTTAGTGCCAGTAAGACACAGATTAGAGCTTGATGTAATGGTGAACAGAATTCAAAAGTTAATTCAATAGCAGTGGAGATCACACCTATCAATTATATCACTTCACCTCAGCCTTCCCTCGTTCTTTATGCAATGGATTAACATCAAGAATTCAGAAATCCAGGTAAGTAAGTAGAAGACCCATACTTTTCTCAGAATAACTTCAAAATATTCTTAGCATGCAGATGCCTTAATTGACATTAATTGTCTGCCTAGATTTTGGACCAGATTAATCAACACACTGCAGATATTTTTTGCAGGTCTTCTGATTAAAACTAATGCAAATCACGGTGTCTGTCTATCATAAGCACTTGTTATTATAGAATATCCCTATTAGAATAATGGAGAAGAAGTAAGGACAAAAAGATGAAACATTCTGAGGAGAGCATGGCATTCTGAGCACTTTTCAGAAAAGCTTGGATAACTCACGTTACTTTCAACAGAAACCAGGCATCAAGGAGCTCACCAGGCCTAAATGAACTGCAAACCAAAATGTCTGCAGTTTACAAAGGACTAAAGAGCTAAGCTATTGCTCCTAAGCTCCATATTGATACAGCAAACATTGACCTATTTTTTTATCTTTATTGGTTAATTCATGATTCCTTCAGTCAGGACGCTAAAGCCAAATGGCCAGACTGACTTATAGGTCAACTCTCAGTTCATTCTCTCTATTTTAGCTCAAGCACGTAAACCTTAATAATTACTATTACCTTGTGTTCGGACAGGATCTGACATAGGGCTGGGATCACTCAGGCCTTGTGAATTGATAGCTCTCACCATAAATAGGTAGATTGTATTGGGGCGCAGTCCCCTCACAGTGTAGAGAGTGGTCTTCACATGGTTAGCCACTGTTTGCCAACTATTGCTCACAGATTGACTGCAATGACAAGAGGGTTAAAGATTACTGACTAATGCAAGAGAAAAATAAAGTGAAAACACCTACTTCTGTAACCCCACGTCAAGTCTAAGTACAGGAAAAAGTTGTAAAAGCAGGGTAAAAATCAAAGTATTTGTTTTGGTTAACTCATCAAGATGGGATTTAAAAAAACCCACATAGCTGTCGAAAGTGTTTCTCCTTTCAATAGAAGCAAAAGCTTTTGCTATTTCTCTAACATAAACACCTGCAAAGGGAAGTTTGGAAAGCTGTAAAGTAAATTTGATTTCTAAATAGGCCACTCTTGAACATAAACCTTAAAAAAGAAAATCCCGTTAAAAGAATAATTTTCTATACTGCTAAGTAAATTATGTCAATAAATTGTCATTGGAAGAAAAGTAGACTCCTTGAACTAAATTCATACTCAAAGTTACAAAAAACCTGCTGGAAATCTGCTTGTAAATGGAGGAAAGCATATGATTTTTTTTTCCTGTCACTACATTTTCCATTGGACATTATTATTAGACTACAATCCACTGCATGAAGAAACTTTAATTTGTGATTGTTAAAAATAGCTTTTCATGCAAATGCCTGGCTTTTGTTAAAGTTCTTGACGGGATGCCATTAGAGCAAATCTAGGGTGAAATACCACAGAAGTTTAAAGAGAAAGTTTTATCTTGCTGTGCTTTGTTGTATAGCATCGATAAAACAAAATTATCTTCAGATACATTAAAAGGAAGAAGAAAATTAAAAGCTACAAGTTTCATATTGTTTCAATTGTTTCCTTCATGCAATATACAATGGGTAAGTTCCCGACCAAAATCAACAGTCTGCACATGCAGTAGTGTTCTTTGTGTATTAACATAGCAGGATGAAGTATTATCACTCCAGCTTCTTACATTTGCGTGCATATGATTTTGACAAATTCCTGCATTCATTTTAATTAAAAGATGAATTAAATCATTTGTCATTTGTTGAACATCTTGATTAATGGAAACATTTAGGAATGTGCACATTTTTAAGCTGAAGCATATACTATTGATACACGTGAGAGGTATGGGCTATGCCTAAACAAACTTGCTGAGTCGGAGCCCAGGAGTTCTTTCATAGCACGTAGCAATTGCTGCTGTGTGGAAGGGAGCAGCTGGAGTTAGGCTCATGCTGACGGATGAAATCCTAAATTATCAACACAAAACTTTTAGCTGAAAAAGCTAAATGTATCTAAACCAGTAAAAAATAGAAACAGAAAATGCTTTCACTCTTTAATAGGTGGTGCTTTAACAAGAACAGGAATTAAAGGATGCAGAGAGGCTTCAGGATCATCCATGTATTTTCAGGTTATTTGTACTATGGTAGTCAAGATAACACTGGCCCAAATTATTTGACCTGCAGCATTCCCACAGGAAACTCACTGATCATCATCACTACTAAGGGAAAAGTAACAAATAATGACTGTGTTGTCCTGTTGATATTTTCACTGACTTGAAGAAATAGTTAGATGCTTCTCTCATTAATCACTTAGAAAAAATAATAAATTAAAAAAAACCCAAAACCCCACATTAAAAAATAAGAATCAGTGCCTGCCATAGGAGTTGGGTCTTTTAATAAGCTTTTAATGCTCTGTGTAGAGTCCAAAAGAACACCATAATAGCAAGAGAACAACTGGTACCAGGGTTTAAACAAGATTAGAAAGGAAAGAGAGAAAAAGCAGAGTAATTCACATACCTGAAAGCCTCAATGATATATGCACTAGCTGGTAGGCTTCCAGGAGTCCCTGGCTGCCAGGACAGGGTGACACTGTTCTTTGTGACATCAGTGACCTGAGGTTTGGATGGTGGCCCAGGGAGGTCATTTATATCATAATTTTTACTGACTGTTGCTCCACCGGATTCTGCGAGGGGCAAATACAAACCAGTTACTTTTTATCCTTGATTGTATAAATCTGGTCGAAGAAGAAGAAGATTAAAAGGAAAAACATGCCAAACATCTGGAAAATCAGCATAACCAATGCTCTTAGTCTGCACAGAACTAAGTCCCCACTAAGTTGCATACTGTGTATATCTTTGGATGAAGAGCTATCATTCTTTAGGGACATACTGCAAAACAAAAAAGATGATACAAATATACTTTATAAAAAAGGACAACAAAAGCCCAGCTTAGCTGAAGTGTACAAAGAACTCCAAAACCTCAGTTACTAAAAGCCTGAGAAAGTTCCCATATGCAGATCAACTCAGAGAGCTGGACTTTGGCAGGCCTTTGTACAGACGTAACAGTTTTCTTGCCTGAGCCAATTACTGGAGGAATCCTCAGTTTATTAACACTCCTGTTGAGAAGAGTTATAGCATATCATTGTTCACTGGATACAAATACGAATTGTTGCAGTGTTAATGGGCATTTAAAGGCAATGAAATTAGTGAAGGAACCAGCCTTCCCACCCAAAACTTCTCCATCTCAACCCCAGAATTTCTAGAAAAGATCACTGGCTTCAGACTGCTCTAACAGACCTTACTCTTCATTTTGTGCCAACTGAAAAAAGCCCCTGGACATCGCTTACCTGTCACCTCCAGCACAGCACTCCAAGAAGTCTCCCCACTGGAACTCGTCGCAACACAAGTGTAAGTCCCAGTATCGGACAACTAGACATTAAAAGGAGGCAAGGGCAGTTTTAACAACCTTTTAGAATCAATCAAATGACTGAGTTAACTCTAGTTTTCTTTTTCTAAGTGTCTCTTAGTAAGAAGGACTTACCCTACATTGTACACCAGACTAGAGGGCACTGGACATTTCAAGCAATCATTTAATGGTGCCTCACTTTTAGGGGACTATAATAAGATTAGTTGCTTCTAGTATTTTTCTAATTCTAATTTTCAACTTGTTAATGGTACCAGTACAGCATGTAAATGCTACAGGATGGATGTTTTAGACAGTGTCATTCTTTGTACTGGTTACAACAAATGCAGGTGAAATCAGGTAACAATATAAAAACACTTCTTAGAGGATAAAATCTCACCGTTCATTATCCCCTGACCCAGGGATACAGTTTCCAGTGCCAGGAAGGCTGTCATATCATCTTAGATTCTTATGACAAATGAAGTCACTTTTATACAGGCCACCACACATACAAATACAGTTGCTGAGACTCCTCAGTGGTTCTCTCTACACAGACAGTCCTCCAAGCAGTTTTCTAATGGCAAAATTAAATTAGATCCTACACCATGCTTACCTTTCTTCTGTTTCACATGGGATCTTATTTCAGGCTTGTGGGACACTTTGGTAGCAAAAATATAATGCATTTGTGCAAAACTACTAAGATTCCCTTGTCAGTTCATATATACAGTTGCCGAGACTCCTCAGTGGTTCTCTCTACAGTCCTCCAAGCAGTTTTCAAATGGCAAAATTAAATTAGATCCTACACCATGCTTACCTTTCTTCTGTTTCACATGGGATCTTATTTCAGGCTTGTGGGACACTTTGGTAGCAAAAATATAATGCATTTGTGCAAAACTACTAAGATTCCCTTGTCAGTTCATATATTTCAGATTTATTTGGGAAAACCAGTCTGAATTATATTGTCAATATTAATCTCAATGCTGTGTGAATTTTTCTACTGGAAAACGTGCCAAGTGTCTTACTATTCCTTACTTAAATTTAAAGTAAAGATTTCTGAGACAGGAACTAGTGAAGACTACAGAGATGGATGGAAAACAGTAACTACACAAAGCACAAAATATACAAAGGAACCCTCCCAGCACTATGTATAAAGCATGGTAATCTGGAGATGGAAGCAGAAGAGGAAGAGTGCTGACTCCAGTGATAAAGGAGAAGAATTATATTCACCATCAGACTACTTGATGGAAATAGGACTGCATCCAAGAAGCTTCATTGGACTTTAAGGAATTGTAATTGGTTTTCTGCTAAATGCAGATTGGCAGTATAGCATATGTGCTTATACCTCACTCTTCAAGAAGAATGCCAAGGCAAATAAGTGAGATGCTCTTTAGATTACTCGTTGATATGTAATTTAATTGATTTTTAACTTTGTCATGTTTGAATTTTGTTGGTATTTTCTTCAGATACACTGGGACTGCTGTGTACCATTCTTAGGAGCAGGAAGCAACTGATTAATGCCAGTTCAATTGTCCGAATGAGCATAAATTGCATTTTAGGAGATGTTTTTTCCATGAAATTAAACCCTTCTGACAATGGCTCAAAGACTCAAAATATAGAGGTACTGTTAATGAAATAAGAAAGGCTCTTGAAAGGAGACAGATTTTTCCAGAGGAGAGAGCCTTATAGCATTCTGAAGTAGTGTTTTATTTTACTTCTTCTGAGCTTTTATTAAATATATAGTTCTTCATTACACGATAATGGAGAATATTTCTGAAGGCTATGGTTCTCAACTTCATTTGTGTACAAGGGTGACAGATGGTGTATGGCATACTCAATGGAGTATGGGGTATACACAACTGAGTAACTTGCAGGAGGCAAACTCAACATAGAAAACAAGCTGGAGAGATGCTGCTTCCTGCAAGTTATGGTAAATTATCTAACTTCCAGACTGTGGATGGATTAGATACAGACATAGCATACTGGTAATTCAATTATTTCTACTTTTTTTTTACTATGGAAAAAACAACACGGGAGGTGAATGGAAAATCTTTGCTATTCAGTAAAATAAATAGTTTTCTTCCTTAGTCAATGCTGGTGCCTAAATCTGGTGTGGTACAGCTCTATGGAGCAGAATGGAGTTTCTGTCAGTGTTGGCCTGTCTGAAAGAGCGCTGAGTGAGCGGCGTATGTGAGTTTTCAGTTCTCTTCCTCAGAGCAGCTGGGAAGATTGGCTCATCAGAAAAATGTCTAGGTTCATGTTTAGGACTGCGGCCCACGGTTCACTGCTACTGCTGCAGACTCCTGAATAACTTGATTTACACAGAGGGAGTTACACAGCAGAAGAGGAAGGTCTCAAAGGCTTAAATAGCAGTAGCTTGTCTTTCTTCATCTGGAAATGTTTTATGATTGCAGTAGTGATTATTACCTGTGAGGGGAGGAGAAGGCTGAGGACATCTGGGTGATAAATATGAATTTGTTTTGAACTTGGGTATGTATGTAAGTGTACTTGAACATATTTCACAGCCGTTTTTTACTTAGGAAGCATTGCTAGTCCTCACTCAGGTACATCTGAGAGAAAAACATTTCAGATTTAAATCTATATTTAATTCATAAAAATCCCCAAAAAACAGAAGCAATCTGGTTTTGATGGTTGTGTGTGCTTTTTGTTCTTAAGTCTGAGCCAAATAGTGCACATTACTGCAATCGAGGGCTTTATAAAAAATGTCTTTCTGAGCCTTTAAGGAAAATTGGTTACTAGCGAATGAGTCACTTAAGGATCAATAAAAGCCTCACGTCTTTCAAAACCACGCTCACTGCTAATACTGTTTTCTTCTCCCCCTGCAAGCATTTTTCTCCCCCTTTCGTTTACAGACCTTGTGCCTCTAACAGCGAGATTAATGCACTGGCACGATTCAGAACCAATTTCATTGTTTGCATAGCTGCATGCAGACAGGTATCCCAGGAGCTTCTGCCTCATGGACACTCCACAGAAGCCCATCATCGATGCCTCAAAGTTTGTTTGAAATCACTAAGCTTCCACCTTTAATTGCTGCTTTCTAACACTACTGGGGAATCTTGACTATTCAAGCGCACTCTTCAATCCAGCTCTACAGGAAAAATGCATTAACCTTCATGGCCTAAACCTGCCTTCAGCCCAGGGAGGAAGGATAAATTGTTTACTCAAAGAAAGCCAGCATAAATTTTTTAATAAATTCCATTTTGTTCCAAGGAAGTTAGCAATTCATCCACAATCACTGACGAGATGATGGTATCTGAAACCGGACCTGCTCTGTATGTCTTGTCCTCAGCAGCTACACTTACTGACAGGTTTTTGGATGGCAAAGCTACGCGAGAAATTTCTGCTGATGAAATTAAATGGTTACTGAAATTACCTTTAAGTTCTTGACAAATAATCACATTTAACTTACTATTTCTCCAGACACATGCTTGTCCACATACACACAAACATATATGCATTTTTCTCTTTGAACAGGGGAAAAACTAAAAGCCCAGACAAAGATTAGTGTTGCAATGTTTAGGAACAAAATCTGACATTATGCTACTTGGAACATTATCAGATTTCTTTGTACTTTTAAGCTATTGTATTATCTCAGATGTCAAAATGTAAATATTATGATAGGCATTCCATTTTGAATAGAAACCCCTCTGCATATGACTGTATGTATGTTACAGTATTAGCTGTAATTGTCTTCTCCCATCTGCAGCCTGATGGAACATCTCCAGCAAGCGTAACATTGGAATAAATCAGCCAGCTCAAGACTGCCAAGACTCATTGATGGAGAAAGTGCACAGCCAAACCCTGATGAACTCCAGAATCACTTGCTAGCACAATAGCTCCTTAGAAAATTATAATCGGGTGCTGAAAATGAACTGCTCTAAGTTTTAAGAGAGAACAGGCCAGTGGCTTCACAGTAGAACAGACCGAAAAGATGAGGAAGGCCTGTCCTTTTACATGTCTCTCCATTCCCAACTCCCGTGTTTTACTACAACTTCAGTAAGATTTTAAATGTAATTAGGGAATTTAAAAGAAATATCTGATGCTAGTTGGGCTCTTCTTCCCTGCTTCCCTA
>NW_009943937.1:18223-47916 GCF_000696875.1 Nestor notabilis
CAAGGAATGAAATAGGATATGGACTTTTAGTGAGAATTTCACAGTGAAAGAGACAATTAAGTTAATGTTGAAGACAAGAGACAGCAGAGCTGCTTACAGCACACACTGACAGCTCAAGACTAACCACATGCCACTTGCAGCAATCGTTTTGCTACCGCTACTCACCCGCAGAGTTTTAATCTGAAGCGTCCCCTGATCCTGGATGGATGTTCGAGGGTCTCGGCCCAGGAAGGTGAATCCTTCTTTTAACCAGCTGATGACAGGGAGAGGGTCGCCGGTTGCCTTGCACTTCAGCAAAGCTGTGCCATCCACTGCCAGTGTCTGATTGACTGGCCCCTGGAGGATGATGGGTGGAGGCCTATCTGTCAGGACTAAAACAGTGACACCCGCGTTGGCATCCACACCTTTAACAATCCTCTGCTGAAGTTATTCCTTTGCCTGATACAGCACTAATTTAAGCATTAATTTAAGTAAGCCTCTAAAAGGCTAAAAATATTATTTTTTTTAAGCCCATGCAATAACTGGCGTATTTGAAAAGCATTTTTGTAAGAATTTGATTTCACCACTGCGAGATAACACCTAGATATAAAAACTTCTGTTAGCAAAGGTCATTGGACTCATTTGATTAAGATAGAATAAAAAATTAAGATATTGATCCAGGAAAGAAGTGAGGTACACCTCTTACTTCTTCCAATTTAGGAAAGCACTTAAAGCACATGTTTAATGTCACATCAAAATGTGCTTAATTGCTTACCTGATTTAGGGCCTATATAAGAGAGCATCTGTTAAAGTTCAAAGTGAAACACCATAGCCATTCCAGCATGGGTACCAACCACATTCCCCATTCATGCTCAACTTGCAAGCTTCCATCAGCAAACAATAATACAAAACATTTTCATAATCTCAGTGATCTAAATGACTGTACTACTGTTTTCAGTGGAGAAAAGTTCAAACTCAACCAAGCCATTTAACAGCTTACTTATCAAACCGTTTCATTGCCTTTTAAAGCTGTGATCTCTTTTCATTTTTTCCCCTAATAACTTACATTTGCATGCTTGAATTACTGCTTAGAGGACGCTGAAACCAGTGAGCAAGTGCTCATTCCATGACCAGTGGGATAACTTGAAGATGGGATAAAATGCTCAAGTTCACTTTTCTTGAAAGAGCAATTCTCCACAAATAATTCTGCTGTTAATTAAACCTATTTTCTAAGCTATCTGTTAAACAGCAAAATAAAACTCTGTGTTTCTACAGAATGAGTTATACAAAAGGAATGTGAAATACCTGAATGCAACGAGGTTATGACTTCTGCAAACACCCAGCATAATGGAACCAAGAATTCATTTTTATACATTTACCTGCCACTGAGCAATTATACGATTGGTATTTAACACTGTAACAGGCAGGATTAGCTCAGAGTAAGTTAGGAAGCCTCCACTGATGTCAAGTGAGTTTGAATCATTCATTCTAGCTGAGAATCTGTTTCATTATAGTCCATACACAACATCTGACTCTAGCAGTGAAGTGAAAACATATTATTGTGAAGCAATATGGTTTCTGTTTTATTTGAGCTGCTTGAGATGCAAACCTCTAGAAACCTTCAACAGACCCAAAGCTTTCATTGTGCTGTCTAAGAAATTAAAAATACTAGGGAGATGTTAGTGGTATACTTTATAACTAAAATAACTGTAATGTTGCAAACATACTAGTTACTTTCTTTTGTTAACAAGATATACAAAGCATAAAATCATTAGTATTAGTAGCACCTTGGAGTCCCAGTTCACCACATCTATTGAAATTGAAAATAGAAAGCCAATACAGACTATTTATTAACACCAGAATGTGAAAGCTAATCTGGAAATTCTGAATTACTCGTTGAACTCAGAGAAAGGGCAGGAAAGGCTGTATTACAATGTCATGCATTTTCACCTTGATAGGAATTTTTTTCTCTCATTAAGGTTTGTTATGACTACACAGTTCAGCCATTTGACGAAATAAAAGTTACCTCAGCTCATATGTACTGTCAGCATAGCTGCAGCATGAGTATATTCAAATTAAAACTTAGCTGTGTCAGTTTTCCTTTAGATTTAATGTAAAGCAGCAAATACCATTTTTCTAAGTAGCTAAAAATCAAGGAAAAAAGAATACCTTCATTTGCTACCTATTCCATTGCAGTTATTTGCTGCGTCTAATTGCCCTTCCTATGTGTAGCAGTGTAGGTATTTTGAAAACCTACTGCATTACAGATATTGTTCTTTGGCACGTAATTAGTTTTTTTACAGCCCAAATGAGGAGCTCATAATCCTTTAAACAGCTCTGATCAATAGTGTAATTGAAAGTCTCCTGGCCAGAAGGAATCTTCATTTTCAAGGGTGTTATGGGTGAAAGACCACTACAGGTTTCCATGACACTAAGGCTAAAGGTTAAATGAACACTTAGGGTTTCCACTGATCTGTGAACGACTATATTGTCTTCACAACTACGACTTGTAAATCTTCTCTAAAACGTGTATATGTGCTTGTATTCCTACTACATAGGCCTCATTAGTAAGAATCCAAAACCGGGCTAGTGGTTTAAAATGATAGATCATAAGGATTCTGAAGAGCAGAGAGAGAATGAAAAATATCCACCAAAAGGATGGGGGTTTTGATAGTTCCTTTTACATCTTATTTTTATTTAGATTTTACATTATTTTCTCCTAGCAGGAAACTTTTATGTTCATTCCACAGAAACATTTTGTGTGGCTAAAATATATTTGCATAGAAAAAGAGGAGCTGATTTAAAAATTATTTTAATTTAAAAAATGGTTCTGAATCTCTTTGCCAGCATTATATATATAGTCATTATATTACATATTAGTTTGGTAAGTGAAAAAATATGATATTCCTTTTGTGATAAAATGCAGCTTAAATTTGGGGCAGGTTATCAGAAAAGAGCAAATTATATTTGTTAATGAACGGTTTATTCTTTACAATCCAATTTGATCAACTGAAACCATGTCTTAATTTGGGTGGAATCTGGTCAAATTACAACAGGAAATCAAAATAGGACAATGACAAAACAAAGTCTTTACTTCCAAAATCAACATTGCAAAGGTTTTCCTGGTGAATTCATGGGGAAAATCAGACACAAGCCATGAAATTCTCATTATGAGCATTAGTACGATAGGGCAGGGTGCCCTCCTGAGAGGTGGAAAAGCAGACACCAGTCCATCCTCTTTCTGTTTTGTGGCAGAGCTTCACAGGAGGCTGTGAAGTTGTTCTGAATCTCTCCTGTTTGAAACTGCCACGCTTGCTATAAAACATAATACATATTTAATGAGGAATAGGAATCGTAGTAGGAAATTTGCAGACGAGCAAGCTATAAGTGGTATTAAATTCTTCCAGAGGGATTTGAGAGAGACGTACCTAAATATTTAGTACACCCATAGTAAAAAATTTGCAGGAGTTTGGGAGAAATGCCTTAAATGTCTACTCCAATCAGTGGAGAGAGAGTTGTGGAGGTGTCCTGCCAACCCCTTTTTTCTTCTTTTACTTTTTTTACCTGTTCCAAATTATCCTTACAGGCCCAGCCTTTTGCTTTCATTCAAAAGCCCAGAAACATCATCTTTTTAATTGATTTAATAACCTAAACCAGTTCATTTGTATGTTGCCAGAAAAATCCACAGTGGGAGGTTAAGTTTATTCCTCCATCTGAATACTCACCCTGAACAGCAGCTCCTGGGCAAACCGGGCAAAGCAGTCAGCCCCTACAGCTGGGCTTGTAGTGGTCAAATTTTTTATTAACAAATATTAATAATGACTAGATAAGGAGAAATTGAGATCTTCTCCAAAATATTCTGTGCATGGAACAAATTACTAACTGTAAACTATTCTTTCTACCTTGAGCACAAACATAGATAGATGGAAGCATCTGGTTTATTTGCATGATCTGTCATTTTACGACTGAGAGTTGCATATTCACTTCTTGAGTTTGAAAGGGTTGCTAAGGTTCTCTCCAGTTTTAAAACAATTCTGCTTTTCCAGATGTGCGTCAGGCAGTGGATTGTACGGAGCCTTTCAAGAAAATACAAGATTTGAATTTCAAATAGACTGAAGGCTCTTAGCACAGTCCATTATCAGCAAAATTATCAGTCAACTCAGCACATTTCATCACAGTCAGTAATCTCTTCTGATGTGAACACTTGAGTTAAAAATATTTCCAGTAAAGACTTGTAAGTGCAAAGATGTAACAACTGAAACGCTGCTATATATGGTATAATTAAGCACTTGTTTTTCTGCACATGACATGTTTTCATTCTGTATTGGAACTTCAATTGGATCTAAATTACTCTGGATCAAACAAAAATGTGTTCAAAATGAAAAAGATGGCTCGCCACTATTATTAAATCATTAACCAAACAGAAAAATTCTGGGCTATGAAGTAAAACTGAAATCACCAGCCAAAAACTAGAACACTAATGCTTAAGTATATAGCTAGCATGCACAGTGTTTATCTTTAATTACATTTTTAAAACCATTAAATTAGATTTCCTTCCTGATAAAAATCATTAGCTTCCATAATTTCTGCTCAGCATCAACCAAAAGAGATTATTTGGACATTGATGGTTAACTTCCTAACTGGAAGCAATTTTAAAAATATCTGTGATCTAATGGTACATTTATTTATATAATCTCAGTTCCACAATATTGTTTTGGCACTTTTCTTCCGACCCCACCTGCCCTTTGACTCAAGTATGAAATGGTATTTCTTTAAAGCTAACTTGTATTATTTCATAATCATGCTGACAGTGTGCTCTGGAAAGCATCTGAAGAACGCCAGCCTTGCATTCCTTAGGCAGCAGAGCCACCAGCTAAGGCTTCCTCTGGCAATGTGGAATGCACACTGCCTTTAGTCAGAATTAACTGTAGGTGAATTTGCATTTCAGCAGGGACACTTTTGTGAGCTTTCCACTGACTTAAATAAACTAACAAAAATTCCAAAGAGGTCAATTAGGATTTTTTTCATCTACACAAGAAATAGATAAAGATGAGCCACAGGCCTTGTCTGTCAAAAGGAAGAATTTCTCATCACTAGTATCCTTGAACCTGATTTGATCCACTCAGCCCCTGTTGCAGTAAATCTGTACAGCATCAGCAGGTGCAACCATTAACAGCTCAATGTCCTCTTAGACAATGTTTGTGTGTTCTATTTATTCCAATCACAGTCATGGCACTGAATCAGGCAGCACTATGGACAGATATTAAAAAATACTGCCTTTCCATTAATTTTAAATGACCTTTTAATCTACATTTAAATTTGAATCGAATGAAAATGCATCATGTTGTCGTAGACCATGAAAGAAAGGACTTAAAGAGATTGCAGAGCAAAGGTTAGCCTTTAGTGTCCAGAAACTACTTTACAAAAAAGCAATGTGCTTGTAAAGATGCAAGGATAAGGCAGAAATTATCTCCCCTTGTCATAAAAATATAGACAGCTTTTGGAAAACAAAGAAAAGGCATCAAATTAATGCTCAAACCTCTCTTAACATGAGCCTGAACCTCTCTTCCTGTCACTTGTGATGAATATGCTCTTGTGAAAAGCCAGATTATTCAGAATTAGACATCTTTTCAAACTTTTGTGGTGCAGGCAGGTCTCTAAGGGAACAGTAAAAGTAGACCTCTGCATATAACAACAGTTTTAATGGCAAAAATTCATCAAAGTCTGTCAGGAGATATTTAATGTGTCAGTTAAGATAAGGAATAATGATGCTGGGGAACGCCACGATCTCCTAGTATAAGAGGAATTCTGTTGTTCACTAATGTTAAAGGATGCAAACTGCCTTCTATCTGCAATGGGATGAAGAGGGGTATCAACAGGATTCCTGACATATGAAAAGAATTCATGTTTGTAGATGGACTAAGGTAAACTTCAAGGGAGGACAAATTACAAACCTGAAATTATGAAATGGAAAGCATTAAAACAGAGCTTTTCCTTTCCTAAACACTCTTCTCTACCTGCATATTTCCATGGGTATTTTCACACCTAACCACACTGAGAAATTCTTAGAACACAGAGGGACTAAAAGGCTATGTGTTGTAGCTGTTCTGAACCAACAGTACCCCAGTAAGTTCAAGCAACTGTGTTGATTTAATTGAGCTAAGGACAAATCCCCGAATTACCTGCTTAAGATAATACTGAAGACTGGTGAGAATTGAACCTCATCTTTCTGCATCCCAATTCACTGCTTTAATTGCAAACCAATTCTTTCTTCACAATGTTTTTCTGCAGTCCTGTCTTAGCTCTAGCAAACTGAGCAGCTTCTTTTCTCACAGACCCTGTTCTAAGTGGGTTTGTCCCTTTGTTAATGAACCTCCAAAAAGCAAGCAAAAGGCAAACTAGACTTTGATGGCCTTTTTGACACTATAGACAATTGCAGAGACCCTCTTTCATTGTATTTTCTGTAGAAACCAGTCAATTTCCTTCTATGAATTATGTGATTTCATATGTCTTCATTTACACTGCTTTTAAAATACTTTTGACAGGAAAAAAACAATAGGAATTTCTATAACTCACCATCAGTAACCTCCAGCTGAGCCTTTGCTAAAATGCTTCCAGCTACTGTCAGTGCTTGACAAATGTAGTAGCCTGCATCAGACCGCTGAATGTTGGTAATAGTGAGGTCTCCGGTTGGTGACACTGAATACCTGCTGTTGGGTTGGAGAGGCTGGTTTGGGAAGAGTAGATTCTGCAACGACAGTTCATCTTACATCAGTTCAGAACACAAAAGCACCACTTTTCCCACAGAGAGAGAGACAATGACTTTTCCTTAAAAGCACTATACATAAACTAGAGGAAAAAGTAAGTGTGGTTATGTCTTTATGAACACACAGAGCTAGCTTTCCCTGCCTTGGGCAACTTGCATTCTAAATTAGAAACAGCCTTTGACAGCACACAGTGGTGTGTTCTGGCTGGGGGTATGGGCAAGGAGAAATTTTCCAACAATCACGCTTGACAGATTTGTATTTGTGACACATTCATCTTCATTGTGAATGTAATTGTAATAATACACTTAGTTGGCCATCAAAACCAGGAGAGCACGATACTACAAGAAACATTAGACAACTAGCAGAAAGGATTGAATCCTGGAGACTTGAGGGAGCACAACACTATCATTTAGTTGTGAATATGTCCTGGGCAAAGGAGAAAGTAAGACTGTAGCACAGAAAGAAAGCTGGGAGAAAGATACAAACAGGTCATAAAGTATGAAGAGCTGGCAGAGCACGAGAGCTTAAAGGAGAAGTAGAAGGAAATTAAAAGTGAGATATACCAAAGGACAAAAGCAGCGTTGGAGCCTTAAGGATGAAGAGAAATGGTATTAATCTGATGTTGAAATCATCAGAGAGAAAAAATGATTTCATGTAGGGTAAGATATCAGCACAAAACAGAGAGATTAGCTTTTGCCTTTGGGCTGGATTGGAGAAAAGAGAGATGTCAATAACTGGAATGGATGTAGCAGTTATTGCATATGATGGACTGAATGAATCAATAATACAGAAAAGGACTGAAAAGGCTTTAGTGGCAAGGGCTGTGTTTTCAAGGAAAAAGTTGTACTTTTTGGCACAGCTCTTGCTGTGAATAACAAAGAACAGGAAAAGGGAGGCAATGCGAGTAGAAAGGTCAGCAGCATTGCCCAATAAGACAGAAAAGGGGAGAAATTAAACAGTAATTAAACAATAGTAATTCCAAGAAGATAGGGTCCGTCTGTTATGTCAGCTCTAAGAAAAATACAGGAATACCCTAAAACACTGTTACCATGCTGTGATAAGCTTTCAGTCAATACTGCGGCTATGTATAGCTCTGCTGTGCCTTCTAATAACAAGTTCCTACTAACTTTAAAGCTTGACTATATGGGCTAAAAAGAAAATCTAAAAGTATAGAGTAGGGTATCAAAGGAATTTTCTGTAGAGCTGCTTCTTCTGCAGTAGACCTTAATGGTTTACAAAAATTATTTGGAACAGACAAGCAACGAACTTGGATATAAAAAAATTCGGCTTTGAAGTGGAACTCACATCTTCTCTCTAAGTTTGGCAGTAAAAGGAGAGAGAGATGCTTTATATAAGGTCCGACACTCCAAATATCCCTATAATTGTATTACCTATGAGGCTACTTTTCAACCTCGGGTGAGTCTTTCTCCTTACCCCCTCACCTTGTCAATGTTCAAGAAATTTTTCACAGCAAATTTTCACTCAAAAACCAATATGCACATGTCAGAATCCTCCTTACCACTGCATTAGAAAGGGCAGTTACCCTTCTTTCTATCTTCAGCATGGACTTGCTCTGGAAAGGTACCACCTCCCAGTAAATATTCCACACATCAGGAGGAGTTAACCAGTCTCACGACTCCTCTCTTCAAAGACCAGATATCTCTGCATTGTAACTGGTCCTCAACTACAGTTCAACCCCTTTTAAAGCGTTTTTACAATTTCACTGGTTTTAATTAGCTGCCAGGCACAGTGGTGAAACACCGGGTTGCAAACAGGGGGACCAGAGTCATCCCTGATATAACAGCATTGGATTTATCTCAAGGAAAACATTAATCCAGATAGTTTAAAGGTTACACATGCCCTGCCCTGGTACATTTCACTGGCAGGCAGCTGCTGGGCTCCGGCAGTTTAAAGGTTACACATGCCCTGCCCTGGTGCATTTCACTGGCAGGCAGCTGCTGGGCTCCGGGGAAAAGGCCACCGATTACAAAGGACCAGCTGTTTATGCACAGGCTCGCACAAAAAATGACTCAGGAGGGAACAGCTCCCCTCCCTTCCAGCTGGTTGTGCTTAGAAACACAGGATTGAGAACTGGATTCATAATGAAAGATGCCCTGCAATTATTGGAGAGGGCGAACACAACTACATAACGTTACTCTGGATACTGTTAGTAACAGCGGTGCTGCAAATGGTTTCTCGAGTGAAAGCAGAAGCTAGTATAAAACCAAGCAACAGCTTATAGCCGGGCATGCAAAGGTGAAAAGTCAGGTAATGTGGCCAACATACCTTCCTTTGGGTTTGTATGATGACACACAGTATGTGAAACTCACCTATTTTATGGCATGCCATTGCAAAATCTGGCAAGCTGTATATTGAGAAGGTAACACTAACCTGTGATGCTCCACTGATGCTCAATTAACAAGAGGGTGCAGTGAATCACATTGAGCTGTGTCTCAAAGTTTGATTATAAACCATGTAGGTATCAATTTTTATGTTGCATTTATTTGCCAAAAAGACCATTCTAACCCTCAGGGATCCGGTTCTCAATATGGTAATTAATTTTCCAGGTTTGTAATTAAACAGCTTCAACGTGGTACAATCAGTAGGTAATAACATTCAATTAAACACACAAGATGCATTTTCACCTTAAAATGTTTTTACCCTTGAAGTGCTACCAATAGAAGAGGATAAAATAGAGTATTAACACTTTTCAATTATGCTAAATGACTTTAATCCTGCAAATGATGTCCTACTTTAATTAGAAGCTCTTCTCTTTATTACAGCATGATGGATGTCCACTTTATTAGATTTAAGTGTGACACTATAAGCTCACTTTACATAAACATTACCATGTTATTAAAATGCTCTACAGGGAATGGTTTTGAAATGTTTGCTAGCACATCAGTACTTCCTACTTTAATTTCACTGTGCTATTCTACTTTCCCCTTGGAACAATTTTCACCTTAGTGAGACTCACAATACTGTGCTTTTTCAGGATGTGATCCATGGAGGCTAGGTCCAAAGTTCTCCAAACAACACACTGAAGGATACACACTGAAGACTAAGTTTACAGTCATATGAGGTTACACCCATAAAGTAATAGTCTTCTATCTTTGTAAGCCACAAATGTCAGAGCACAAAATGCTGTCAGCTTTGGTCCTGTCATTCTGGACCAGTCATCTGACCTGGTGAGAAGGTGAAGCAGAAACAGACAGGGCAGCGTGGGGGATCTGTGGCTCAGTTCTTACCTCACATTTTAACTGAGCTGCTACACACAGCGCCTCCAGATTAGACAAAAGGCACCTCTGCACTGTGTGGCACAGCGTGGCTCTGGAAAGATTAATTTAGCTAATGGAGAAGGGTACATAGTATAGATACACAGACAGACGTAGCTATGTCAGTCTTCATCAGGGAGCTGCAGAAGGCACTGCCCCTTTTAATCTTTTCTCAGGTGCAAAAGAGAACACAGCACATAGTTTAAAGTGTTCCCATTTAACATACTAACATGAGCTGCATGTTCAAAGTGAGAAGGACTTTCTTCTGCTCTAACATCTTGCCAATACAGCAACAGCAGTAAAAAAACATTAAGGCAAGCTACAGAAGTTAGTATTGGCTGATGGCAACGCTGATTACTGCATCAGAAATTTTGCTTTCAGAAAATGACAGTAAGGATCAAGGAAATTGTTCCAAAACCAGATTCGGAAATTTCCTGAGACAATTTTACTAGGAAAGCATCTGACTGTTCAAAACCTGTATCTGTATGCACTATGAGAATATGCCAATGCAAATCAGCTTGCTAGATATATATCTGCTTGATCATGTCTAGACAGGTTGTGAACTGTAATTACTGACTCTGATTAGTTAAAAACTGAGTCATACCTTTTTTTATCTACTATGCTTGTCTCACCCACCTGTTTGTTGGGGGTTTCAGAATGAAAAGTCTTTAAGATATATACTGTTGCTTTCTATACATTCATACAGCACAAGTTTTACTAACTTAAAGGGCCATTGAGCCTTTCACAATATTAATATTTCTAAACAACAGCAATAAAAATGTCACTAGAGAATAGTGACAGTTTAAAAGACAAGTTCCCGTGAAAGATTAAAAGAATCTGTGAAGGCAATATAAAAAATTTTCTTACAAATTTAAGACTATAACTACTTAGAAAGGATTGAAAGAATGTAAAGGTGCTTATAACTTACCTGACTTCCCTCCTTTTGCCAGAAAACAGCTGGCTGGGGATTTCCCTTAGTTTCACAAGGAAAAGTCACTGTTCGACCCTGGGCTACAATCTGGTCTCGTGGCCTTACCACAAACTGTGGGGGAGCTAGAAAGTAAGAAAAACCATGGTGTAAATTTCAGATATTTTGCAAGGGGGAGATGAAGAATATTGAAGGAAAGAGACAACATTATGAAGATTTGGTTTATGCCAGAGGACATGACACCAGAAACATTAATTAGTATAGACAGAACTAATATAGAAACAAAAACAACAGCAGCAACAGAAAGAGCAGCAATCTCAGTATGTGATACCCCCAGCAGTAAAAACAAAAGAAAGAAAGAAACATTACAACCATACATGCTACAGTAAATTCTGATGACAATAAATGCTAAGGAGCAGCAGTCAGGTGTTTATGATGCCAGCTCTGGATGTATTTTACCTTTCGTCTGGGCAGCACTCTCATACACACCTTCTACGCTTCACTGAGCTTGTTATTCTGCTAGAGCTACTGCGTATTGCAATACCTGAACTAGGATATACAGACTGCCCTTTGCAGTCTGCCCCTCTACACTTTTAAAGAGGAAGGTCTGGATGACAGCAGAAGGACAGAAGTTCAAGAGCTCCCTCACTTCTCTTAGGGGTAAGTGAGGTCAAGAATGAAGTAGAAGGAGAACTTGCTGTACAAAGAGAAGGTGCTAAAACAACACCTATTTGGGAGATAGGGATTTCAGCTTGTGCAGAGACAAGAAAGAAGCAGGAGTTGAAGAGTCAGTGGGCAGCAGTGAGTGGTGAATAAGAAGGAATGGGTATTCCAGGAGATCAGGAAGAGACAAGGAAATGTAAAAAGGAGAAAGAAGAACCAGAACTGGCTATGTTTTCAAGTAGATGGCATTAACGGTGTTCAGATGTAGGGAACCAGCACAGTCAGAAGTGAACAGTTTCTAAAAGAGACATGTAGCTTGTCTTGTCTGGAAGTAGTGATGGAGAACAGAGTCAGTGCTTGGTGGGAACAAGAAGGGAGAGAAAAGGCATTAATGTGCAGAAGAAAAGTGAGAAGAAGCAGTGTTGGAAGATTTGAGAGAAAAGAACTGACATCAGTGACTATGCTGTGCATGATACGATAAAACAAATGACTTTTCTATGCATGACATGCAAACCCTCCAGTCTTGGTTCAATACTGCAATTCACTGGAACTAATTCAAAAGACTAACTAACTGTCGGAAAAAAGAGAACAAAAACAAAACCCCCCAAACCAAACCAAACCGCCACATTCCTTTTCTTCTATTCCAATACTGGTTTGGTGGTTGTGGAGAGGGATGCTTCAGGAACACTAAGCTTTTAGGTAAACAGAATTTAAGTGTTTTAGAAAACCATATTTTCACCATTATAATTACAAACTATTTAATTAGGCGCGAAGAGCAATCAAGACCCCGCTTCCGATTACACCTGCTGACAGCACAGACGCAAACCTGCTAACTGCAGAGAAATGTATGTGGATCTGAGGTTTTGAAATACACTTTGCAGTTCCCAAGGCTTTACAGATCAGCAGGAGTCTAGAGAGCACCAGTTGAATAGCAGTGGTATAATGTACCCTTAAAACGAGAACTGTGAAGCACTTAACAAACATGAAACACCATCAATTCCGAAGGCAGAGGGTGAGGACAACATGAGATGTCTTCTTTCTGCCTCACACTTCTAAACACAGGTTTTGGCCTCTCTGGAGAGAGAAGTGTCCACCCCTTCCCCAGGCCTCAGCAGGTAGTTAGTCTTGTGAAAGGGATGCAGGGCTAGGTACCCTGCTGCTGCCCATTTATATCCACATGTTTTGAGGTTTCTGTAAGAGCAGAGGTGTTGCTACACATAACCTAGGATCCTAACTCATGCTGTACTCATGTAACATGTAACTCATATTCCTAAAGTGCTGGCCTGCAACGAGTCACTTGTTCTCCCCTCACCATGTTTTACCTAGCATATCTGTATGCAGTCCCTACAAGTGTCAGAAAACTGCAGTGTGGTAATTAGCACATGTTTGTTCATTCAGTCATACAGGAAAAAACCTTTGGATTGTGAATTAGAAAGCCTACTTTACACTTAGGTATCTCTACAGTTCTGACCACCCACTTAATAAAGGTCACTGAATTTGTTCGCTGTTTGATGCTCAGCCATAGAAGCTCATTGTCCTGGATATTAATACAGAATCAATAGGAACCTCGGGCAGAGCAGAGAACAGAAAACCTCTAACCTCTTCAGGTGTTACATCTGCATTCGACAGGAACTACGCATGGGTCCTATGTCTATCTGCTTTATGCGTGGCCTGAAGAACATAAACCTTCTATTGCGATGCTAAAAACCAGGTGTCAGAAGACCACCCTATGGATCATGAGGAAGCATGATCAATGCCTAAGATCCCTTTGTAGGCATGCTTCGTGCACTGGGAGCAGGTTACGCAGGCAGTGCTCCGAGACAGTTCAACAGAAGCAAGAAGGGCAAATCATGTAAGCAAGCAAATGTAAAGTAGGCAAGTTTAAGGGTTCATTGGAAACATTCTCACACAGAGAGGGCTGTGCTGTAAGGCAACAATCCAAAGCTCTGAGCAGATGTAACAGAACTGAACTTGCTGCTGTAGCAGACTTCCCAAGGAGCAAATTAAGGTAATTTGGTAGTCAAGGAACAGTAAATAAAAGCATCCTGGTTTCTACCTAGTTTCTAATTCTTGACCTACCCCCTACTTCGAACATCTCTCACTTTCCTGAGAGCAGATAAAGGATTATTTCTTTTGCAAAAAGAGGCAAGCAAAAGAAGCAGGAATTAAGGCTGTAGCTCAGTCCAGATAATCTAAATGACATGGATTGACCCTGTTGCTGTTGTCCCCTTGCCACACAGCAAGTCCTGTTCAGCATTGCCGTACTAGGTGACCAGAAGATCTGTAGCCTCATAACATTCAAAAAATGTGTTCACTGTATCAGTTTTATATCAATTTCTAGTTGAATAATGCAAATTGAAAGCTGAAAGTAACAGTTAATTATCACAGGAGTAATTCCTGGTCAGCAGCCCGAGACAGCCAAGCAGTGAGACACCCATTATCTCCAGAGAATGCAACAAGACCCTGCTCAGACAGCAAGAATTCTTTGACAGACTAAGCACTTGGGCTCTCCAATTTTCCCAAAAAGAGAGTTCATTATCTTCATATATAGATGCTGGTTTTAAAGATAGATAAATATTATCACTCCCATTTTGCAGAAGGGTTAACTGAGATCATGACTTGCTTAAAGCACAGATGCATTTGAACGTTGCACAAAACCTAATTCAAGCCATTATTGCTTCTCTCAAATTAGGTGGAGTTTTAGAATGTTTTGAAAAGGTACAGTTAAGAGAAGTAACAGCAGGCTTGATATGCTTCAGCTGTTAAAGTTATGTGGTACTTTAATGCTTAATTCAAGCTAAACATTAAGGTCATTAGAAGAATCTGCTGAAAAAACTGTTATGAAGAAGCAGACTGAGTGTTGTGTGTATCAGAATTATTATCCTTCACTGTTTCAGATGTAACATTAACTGGATTGGAATAAACAGAATGGAAAAGCTCTTGCTTAATTGACATTTGAAAGACAAAGACAACAGCTCTAAATGGAAATATACTGCTTAGATTCCAGGGGACCAGCCAAAAATATGGAAAAAGAACAGTTAAGACTATAGTGTACTTCTATTGAAACAGCTTTTTTCTCTTTTTTTTTTTTTTTTGAGAAATGTAAATAGTACACAGTAAATTAGATTTGATTTCTGGCAAATTATGCTTTGATACTACATTCAGCAAGCGCTGGTTTCAATCAATGTCACACTAAAGCTCTGTTATGCTAATAGTCGCTTGTGAGGCTGAGCGGGACGATATGGAAATCAGATGGTAGAACATGAATAGAAAGCATAGGCCATGTGCAAGAGGGCTTTGAGATGAGGGGATGGGGGGACCCTAAGGTTAATCATATCATGTTCAGAACTGGTTTTACAGCACAGAACAGTATTCCACTGCAACAATTAAAATGGAGATAGAAAAGCATGAGCAGTAGTGATCATTAGTTATGTTATTCAAAACGGGACGAGTGCATTCCGTTGAGGTCTTTCTAGATGATTTTTTATGCGTGACTGAATGGATCTTTTATTCCATTAATAAATGTACATGAAGGTAGACTCTGCTCAAGTGTTAAAGAGCTTTGGGGGGAAAAAAAGAAGGAACAAATATGGCAAATAATTTCAAAGGGATTTCTTAACTCTTCTCCTATCTTAATAGTTAGCAGAATCTCGAATCTGATGGGATGGATTTCATTAATTTCTTTTCCAGCAGTGTTGCTGAATACTAAAGGTTACGCTGAGTCACCGGGAGCTGATAAAGCTGCTTGCTAGACTGAAACAGTGAGTTCATCCCTCCTACGTGAACTCTGGTGACCTGATAAGAAATGTGGCAGAAAACGCAGTAGGGGAGGGGAAAATTACCACAGAAAAATGTGAATTTATAGCAAAAAGTACACTGATTCCGTACCAAGGACAAGCAACGTTTTCGTCCAGTGACACAGCTTTTTAAGTTGATCTTGTGATTTGTCATTTACATTGATTTCAATGATCCTAAAGGAATTTTATTATCATGACTTGCTCACAGCTCCTCCCCCAGCCCAGGTGTCCTGGGGTTCATACATTGTATTGCTATGATTTTAATTAAAAGTAGATATTGTAGCAAGGTTTAGTCCAATATTGCTACCGCAAGCAGAAATGGAATTGTAACCCCAGCAACCAATACCAGTGGGGTTTTGTGTGTCGTTGGTTACATTGGTCTGGGAGGTCTGGGAGATACTGGAAGTTTGGATGCTTTTGTGATACAAACGTAAAAGAAATATGTAAGTCCCTACTTACACACCTTGCTGTAACACTGCTATTTGCATGGCATGATCTGCCCAAAAGTGCAGTTATGGAAGTCTGTGAGTTTTGAAAGGCGTTTTGCAAGGCTACTATTGCTGATGGAGTAAATGGAAGAAAACAGAAAATATGCCCAGTCTCAAACACCAGAAACCCAGGCTGAGCCAGCACTTATTTCCTCAGGAGTATCTAATGGGTACCAAAAGTGATGTGCGGTTCTCACAACACAAAGTTGTACGTGCACCATGAGCTGTGACTAATGATAAATCAAGGGTGTAGCCTCTGACACGAGAGCCCTTACAGAAGCCTGAGAGGACGTCAGCTTCGGCCTACTATTAATTCAGGTATTTCTTACCAGGGATAAACTAATCAAAGTTAAGGATGGTCATTTCCTATAAAGTGAAAAGACTTGTGGTGCACTCCAGTGATGAGGTGTGTTCACAGACAGGGAAGGAAGGAACTTTTTAGCATGCTAGTTACAGCTGAGCTGCAGGAAAATGAGTTTCTTTTTTTTCTCTGCCATGTGTACTATGTTAACATAGGAGTCTACAACTGTTCCTGTCTCAGTTAAAATGTATAGGAAGAAAATTAACTATCCCAGCTGAAACCAGGATAATCCCCTAGACTATATGAGTGCAGTTGGACTTTGAAACAAGTGCATAGATCTCATTTTGTGGACATTTTGTTTTAACTATGTTCTCTTTCCTTGCTCATTTAGGGTGCTCTCTTTCTTCCATGATTTCTTCTTCAGGCGGATGGTTCTTCCAATAAAAATGAGGACTGGGTAGGTTCTGGGGATAACAAGTGATTCATGAAGCCCTTCACCAAACCAGTGATACTATTTAAAATTACACAGGTGAAGGTGGCAAAATAGGCAGTTGGTTTGGATTCTTCTGAAAAGCAGCTTCCCATAACCTAGGGGAATATGTGTAATCCACAGCTCTGATACCATCTTTAACATTGATACTGCTGCAGCAACAGGTCAGATATACAACATTAGAAACACAGGGGGCAAGTGGGGAGAACTTTTTGCAGGTTAAATGAAAGGAAGCACTGGAAGAGGAATCAGGCTACAGTGGGGCAGAGGTGGAGCGCAGGGGGAAGTGAGACCACAGCAAGTTTATTACTAGAACCACTTCTCCTGTAAGTGTTCTTCACGCTGCTCCTCCTTCATGGAAAGTGAGAAATTCCCTTTGTTTTCTTTTGCTTTGTTCGCTGTTTTTGGATAAGCCATGTAAAAAACCCACCAGTGTTAGAAGCTCACACTTCATTCGAGAATGCTAAACCTTCCTTCACACCTGGACTAATTGTGCTAATCTTCAATTTAAATTCAAGTCCCAAATTTCACACAGAGCAACATTTTTATCCTCCGGTCACTCTGAAACTCTGAAGCAGATAATCTCTGAAAGCACGGAAGTATTAGCATTTGTTTTCCTTTCTTTGCCAGAGGTGGAAGAAGTCTAGAGAATCGATCAATAAAAACTGCTAACTGTCCTATGTATTTCGACACATAAAATCTCTCTTTTATCCCTGGATGACCTAAGAAAAAGAGACAAACAGTAATGAAAGAAGCAGGTCTGGTTTATAGTCAGTTTCCCTGCCAATTTCAATTAACATAGCTGCCAAATCTGCATTTATAATTTTTATAACAAAAGTTGAAGCACACACACACAAATACTATCAAGGATTTGTTTTCCCTTCTTTAGAACTCTAGACCTAATGTCAATAAAACCAAACTGTGAGAATAAATAGAAAAATCCAGCTCTGTTTTCTACCTAGCAGAAACGAAAGGCATCTATTTCCTATCCTCCCGCTGAGGGGTGAACTCAGACCCGCTTTTCCAGTGGTCTGAGTTCAACAGCAAAGCTTTTCTGAATTCCTCCTCCTCTTTGTTTTATGGTGCATTTAAATATTAAGTTTAAATATCTGGTCTGAATTTCATCTCAACATTAGACTGTAGCCTGCTCTCATTTAATCATACATCTCTATTTTTTTACATCTTGTTCAACCATCTCTTTCAAAAGGTTCCTGAGCCTTACAGATGCTCCTGGAAAATCCCTTCCACAAAGCCCTTCACTTACTTTTGATGCGCTGATTCTGTCTGCCCAATAACTTACACTAGTCAGCACTTTCTCTGCTCTAGCCAATGCTTTCTAACTTCTCTCTTTTTCCTCAGGTGTCTCAGATTCAGGATATGCCATTTGCTCAGATCAGATAGAAAAGATGTGCTTTCCTAAAATCTTAACATTTCAGTCTGCTTGCTAACGTAAACCGTACCATTAGGTAGCTCTTGCTACTACACCTTCTGTGAGTTTAGCAAACAAAACAAATTATGCCAACAAAAAGACATGTAATCTGCCATGATTCCTTTTGTCATGGGAGATAGCAGGAGGGTTTGCTGGTAATGTGTTTAAAAAAGAAAAGCGTACCCCTTGCTGATATAGTAAGATTTCATCAACATAATAAGTGTAATCTGGTTATCTCCTTCAAAAAAACATGAATTCACGTGCTGAATAGAAGAGCTAAGAAGATGATGAGAAGAGTAAAGAGCTTAGATAGGCTAACAGGCTACATCTATAGTGATAAAGATGGTAAGTTCCTGGCTTGTTTACCCCTGAGAATAAAAAAGTCAGAGACGAGAATCTCTACTCAGTTTGGGCCACTTTTAAGTGACGAGAGGAAAAGGAGTGAGGAAGAGATAAAGACTGTTAATGCTGGCTGAAAAAGAGTGTTCAACAGATAGGGCATACGGTAGTTTTGCTGTTGAGTAATACTGAGTAATTACCAAACTGTAGTATGGCTAGCAGCAACTGAGCTAAGAAGGTAAAGGGAAAAGTGAATGGATTCATGTATTGAGCTCCACGCTCCTCTTAAAGGAAATATGAGTGATTTCTCCTTTTAGAAAGAGGAAAGGAAAAATTTGAGGGGAGCAACCAACACATCAAAAGACTTTTATACACTCATCTTCGAAGACTTATGCAGAGACCCAGAATCCACTGAGGTAAGAAAACAGTGCCCGCCGACTGGAGCGTGCTTCTGGAAAGCTAAGAAAGATTTACACATTGAACTTCCTGAAACCTTCCCAAGCTGGAGTTCAGCAACAAAATATTGGTGCTTGACCACTTCCTGCACTTGCTGTAACTGGGTTTTCTCTAGTATGAGTACTAATACGTACTTGGTGCCACAGTGGAATGAGCCTATCACAGTATGACACGCTAAAGCTTCCAGTACATATAGTGCTATCTTTCACACTTACCAATGGAGAAGAACCCTCTATCAGATCTTCTGTGTTTCTGCTCTGACTGCTATCTGGCATAGCCAAGAAGACTTGGAGCAGCTGGAACTGAAGCCAAGTGCTGTGGACCGGTACCTAAATGCTTGGTGATTGAAGTGCTCAGTGCCCACTTGCTGAGCCATTCTGGCCTATACACTGCAAACATATTTCTATGATATCGGAAGTCGTTATAGGATTCAAGTTTACATTCAGTGGCAAAAGTGGACTTTTGCCAAAGTAGAAATGCTAAGGACTTTAGGATTTTTAGTCTGGTTTTCAAAAGGCTAAGAAATGTCAGGACAAGTCAGCTGCATATTTTAGCTCTTCATGGTATACAAAGATATCTGAATTTCATTCTATGACAACCTTTTCTCTATAATCTGAAGAATTTGCCTATTTTTAAACAAGAACGATGCATTATTCTTTCACTTATGGAAGGAACAAATCCAAAAAGCCTGATATCCACTGGAGTCCTTCCTCTCTTCTGAAAAGTTCTATAGGTGGTAGCAGGCAGACAGGCTATTTTCCACACTGTGACACAGATCTGAGATTTCTGCCACTGCCAAGTATGATCTCACCTCTTCTGACACACACCAGTTGCCATTACTGAGATTTTATAAATCCTCAGTGTCTCTAGTGAAGGTGATATATTCATGAACATACTAAAAAGAAAAGCATTCATCCTACGCAGACTTTCCCTGCAAGAGTCAGAATAGAGAAGAATAGAGCGAGATGCTTCTCACCAATCTGCACCGTCTAACAACAACAAACAACATAATTTCTAGTCACAACACCTAATGCTTCTTTAAGATACAGCCCTTTCCTTTTTACATTTCATGCTGCACCACCCTTAACAGATCATTAAGTCATGCCAGGCTGATTTATGTCACGAAAACTTCCCAAAGCAGAGTGAAATCCATCATATAGTCACACTGCACTTAAATGTGAACATACTGTGTTTAATTATTATGGAATTTGGAAAATTCATGGGAGCTGTCTTATTTGTTTCTCTCTTCTTTAACAGGGGAGGGAAGTGAAGTTTTTGTAGCTTGGTCTCCCATTATTTCCTTAGTGAATTCCAAATACTTAATTCCTACCCAGGCAGCAAAAGTATCTAGCTATTTATTTGCTGCATGTTACTTCTTTCTGGGAAGAGGAGTCATAGCAAATGACAATAGATAACCCTAAACTTGACACTCTGCGAGGCAACTGAAATATAAGGAACTGTATTTTCACTTGGATGGAGGTGAAATCAGTTTGCAAACTGAGTACTCTGTCACCTGAATGACTTCTTGGATAATTAGTAAAAAGGTAACTGAAACATCGGACAGACCTTCACAGATCTTTTATTTGAACTTCAGGTCTCCCTTCTCAAAGCAGTATTACAACTGCTGTTGAAAAGAGGGTCAGTGCTACTTTCAGTGGGACTATATGAAACTTATGCTCCTCCCACCTTTTGTGCTGCTTTTAGCAGCTATTTCCCCACCCAAGTGCCAGAAGAAATACAGCAGAATGCAAAAGTGAAAAAACCACTAACTTGCTCATCTGGAAAATCCATCTAATGAGTTAAAATGGTCTAAATAGGGATAAATATCTTGTTTCCTAAACCCATCTGTTGTAAATCCTGTCGGAAATCTTTTCAAAAGGTTATAAATAAGAGAACATCTATTTCAGAAATGGGTAGCACATTTATGCCTAGCAGCAAATCCAAACATGATGAGTAATCTGGCACAGAGCTCTTAAATTCACCAGCTGCCATCCACCTCGGGCAGAGCCATACCTCGTTTTGTCTATGTAGTATGTTCCATATGTTAATAACTGCTTGAACCAAACATGGTCATTGGTAATCCCACTCCTGAATTTTCCACTCAAGCTGAAATTTGAATAAAAGTATCACAACTGACAGAATATAAATATTTGAAACAGGAAAAA
Source organism: Nestor notabilis (assembly GCF_000696875.1). Lineage (NCBI taxonomy): Eukaryota > Metazoa > Chordata > Aves > Psittaciformes > Psittacidae > Nestor > Nestor notabilis. Next base: position 39,301 of record NW_009943937.1, read on the forward strand.
CCAAATAGAAAATGAAAATTATTCAAAAAGAAAATTATTGCAAAAGAATTGCAATCCTGGAACACTGAAAACTACGTTTCTCTATTCTTCAGTGACAAGCCATTGAAAGAAAATGGTTTGGTCTTGTTTAAAACACAACAAAGATGAAACCTGTCTGCTTTGAATCGGAGGCCGTGATGAAAGGTAGAGGTACCTAGATAACTCTCAGGTGTTACAAAAGAATATAAACTTTTCAACTGCTTCCTTGCAGTTTAACATATACATAACTACATAAATATACTTCTCTTAAAACATCAGCCTCGTTAAGAACTGTGAGCTCACTGGCACTGAGTAGTGTTTGCCTTAGCTTCGCTTCTGTAAGGAGAAGCATTTTTGCTCTGCATTCTGGTAAACTTCCTGAACAAAGGAAACGCAACAAGATTTGACTCACCATTCTTGTCAAATGGCAATTTTAACTGCAAATTGCTTGGGCTTCTTGGTGGGAAACTGGTGGTGGAGAGGGAAGTTACCTTGGTTTGCCTTACCGGGCTTTAAATGTTCAAAAACCAGGATAGGCAGCTGCCTGCTTTGCCTACTCTTTGAATGAACCAGAGATGTGAACTGTAGGGATCAGTTTCGTTTCAGGTCCTTAAGCAAAAGACAATAAAGGTATACACTACTGTATGGACAACGTTGCCTTTTCTGCAGGCACAGGAACAGATGAAAGTGATCTAAAGAAACTGATCTGCTTATACACAGCAATTACACACACACTTGTACAGTAGTTCTGTATGTTAAATATCTTTGGGGTTGGACTTATTTACTTAACAATCTTTTCACAAGTCACAAGATAATCACTAAATTAAATAGTTTGATAAAGACCATATGCCCATATAATAATTATTTTAAGATCAACTGTTCTAATTTATGTTCCCTGAATAAACCATGTAAAAGAAGAATTTTCTTTGTACCAGATGTTCACTTGCAACAATATAAAATAGCATAGGCAGGGAATACGCCAAACTGACAACAGCATGGTTACTCAAGGGGACCATAAACCTGGACATAAGGACTTGAGACCAGGAGCTTTTATATAAGCTTTAGAGAGGGAATCATGAATGACTCAATGAAAGGTCTTGAAAAAGAATCAGGGTTCCGAAATAAGATATCATCAAAATTGGCGAAACCTATCATTTTCTTGTGAATCTCCTATCATCTATTTTATGTGGCTTTCACAGAGCCTGAAAGTCTCTACTTCGTGATGTTTTTTTTCTTGCCTTTCTTTTAAAAGTGAGCAAAGTGAGAAAAATATCTAGAAGTAAAATACTTTTAATCCTGTAGAGTTTTCTTAAGAAATTAAGAACTAGCCATAAACCCCCTCTCTCTAACATGACAGATTTACAATGCAAGTATACTGAATTCATACTATAGTTTCTAGCAAAGGAAAACTGTCTCATGAGTTTACTCCAGATTTACACTGTTACATCTCCTGGGAACTAAGTTCTTGAGAACTAGCATAATGCCAGAGTAACACAGTAGTGACTGGGGCTTAAAGCTTGCTATCAAAATCCCAACTAGAGAACAGTGACGTTCCATTCTGCATAGGGAATTCCCCGGATGTCAGTAAGCTATCCTGTGACTGCAGAGCTACTTCGCTTGGTTCTATGTATGCTAGTCCAAGCAAGTTAATAAGCATGGGATCACATTAGTTCTTGAAACAGGGGCCTAACCTGGATTTCACCTTTAAATTCTTCTAAACTTTCTTCCTCCAAACTCATAATAGTAAATATTCAGTAAATAATAAATAAATATATAGTAAATAATAGTAAAGAGCTGTGATAAGTTCGAACACAAACTTTAGCCAAAACATATCTAACAAAGGTTCCGACTAAAGACCAACCCTCGCAGCAATCTCCACAAAACCCAGTACAGACTTCTCATGCTAATCCAAACAAACCAGAGTAACCTTATTAGAAAGGATACATCTAAACAGAAGCTACAGAAATCAGAAGAGCAGTGCAACTAGTGAAAGTATTCAGAAATTTCATATAGGCACAGAGAAAACACCCATGAAAAAGAATGAAATAATCTGTTCAGGGTGTTTCTGAACACCAAAAGTGAATTTCAGCTGCTGCGAGTTGCAAATTTTCCATTACACTCAGTCATATTTTTATGAATCTTCAGAAGTACTTTCAAAGGCAGAGGAATAACAAGTAAAATTTTCAGTGTGCGAGTTAAAAATCCAGAGGTTGCGTTCCTCTGGACTTGTCATTCCAAACAATCTGCATCCTATACAGTGCTTTCCAAGATGCACTCCACGATGATCCACGGGCAAAAAGCAATGATGAACTTTTGTAACAAGCACGGAAATCTGCTCCATCCCCTCTTCAATTTCAGGACCACTTCATTTCGAATCTCTTTGAAAGATACAAGTAAGACAGGACATGCAAAGCCTGTGCTTTTACTGCTATGCAATAAAAGCATAATGAGCTGATCATGTAGGGCCTGGTAGAAGCTCACTGAAGTCAAAACAATCCTCTCTGTTGATTTCAGTGGCTTTTATACCAGGCCCTTAGAAAGACTGTTAAAAACAGCCGAATGAGTGATTTTGGCTCTGTATCATCACACCCACCCTGTTTAGCTGATGGGTATTTGTTGGTGATTTGGCAAACGCATTTACACACGACACAGCAGAAAACACAAAGTTTGGAAACAGCACTTTGTCAGTCAAAATCGCTTGCCTGGGGTTAGACAGATAAAACTATTAAGCTCTGGCTGCTAATTTCAGCCAGTGAAATGCTGTTGCAAATGAAAGATGAAGCATTGCATGAAGCCATGCTAAAATGGATAGAAGGATGGTTACTTACCAACGGGGCGAGCTGTTGACATTACAATGGTGTAGTGAGAACATAAAAAAGAAATTAAAAAAAGAAAAGAATATCTGTCAGAATGCATGACGTGTAATGTTACCTTCTACTATGGATACTACCATGATTGCTAACCCCTCAAATGACAGCCTAAGTACAACGTTTACTTGTTGTTTAATCACGTGCCACTATTATCACATCTACTTGAGCATAGCATCTAAACAAGCTGACTGGAACCATTCTCTGAGAAACAGTTTTATTATCTTCACATGCCATCATCAAGAATCATTGTTAATGCCTGATAAAAGAAAAATTGCATTGCATTAGCACAAACTCTGGGATCAAGATGGACACATCAATTTAAGCCTCAGACTGCCAAATGTCATATGCCAGTAAATGCAAGGTGTTTGTTTTCTGAGTCAAATACCAATTGAATTTTAAGCATGACCAGTCAGTACAGCAGTAAGGGCTTCAGAAAGCCCAGGACAGTTTTTCTCATTCAATAACTGGTGTGAAAGCTTACAGCACACTGCTTTTTCCTCACTGACAGTGCTGATGAAAATATAACAAATAGGCTGAAATGGTCGCAGGGATTTCAAGCAAGAACTTCCCAAATCACTGCTTAGATAACTTCTGCTTCCTAAAAACATTGCTGCTAAATGATCGACAGTTTAATACTGTTTCAGGCTGATATAAAGATTGAAAGCTGCTGCTGCTGCAACAAGTTGATTTCTTGATTATAGCAACAGCCCTTCATTATACTTGTGCTGGGGAAGAAGCCTGTCAGTCCCTCTGTTAATAAAATAAAGACATCCCCTTTCAGAAGAGTTGAAAAGTTGGACGTAACACTGACTCCAGATTGCAACTGTGTAGGCAAAACTTGCCTTATTTCAGCAGCAGAAGTAGCTACACGATTCTGAGCAACAGCACAGGGATGTTTTTCTTTGGTTTTCTTTTGTTTTTTCCTTTTTAAGAAGTTTACCAGCTGTATATGCTTCTGTGGAGGCTACGGTCAAATGCAATATATGCACATTCAAAGGTAACATGGTATGTGTGCAAGGACCACCTTATTTCTCAGCCTTTCTATGGCTTTATTTTACTTTGCCATACCCACTTTGTTTAACTATTTCAAGTTAAACTATTTGAAGGCTTCCTGGCTTCTGGTATTCTGGACTTATTCCTTCTTCTGCAGAGAGATGAGGAATAAGAGTGACATGCATCTTTCAACAGAGGGCATGAAGGCTCAGTCACAGAATGCAAATTCTGTTGCTGTTTGCGACTCTGGAACACAAACTTCCTGACTGAGTCCTCATCCCTTGCTTTGAGAAGATGGAGCCATGCATGAGGGAGCTAAGGATTATGCTGTTGTTGCTGGGTTTGCAGCACCTGCAAGGAGCAAGGCACCCTCAAAGTACATTCTGAAATGCCACCTGGTTTTGCTCTTCTGCACGTCAAGCGGTTATGGTAAAAGTGGTTTCAGACAAAACTGGCAAAAGCTTAAGAATTCAGAATTAAGGCTTCCTTTAATTAAAAAGACTGTTGTTTGTGGCCCCGTTAAAGTCAATGCGAGTTTGCCCCATCCTTTGTTTTCAGAAAATTCAGAGTAATAGCCTTCTCTGTTGAATTCCTTGTCTTTTGTCATTTTCTGTCGTATCCTGAACATTTAATATGCTTATAATACCGTGGCTTCCTTTGTGTTGGATAAACACTACCTATTTGACTGTAAATGACAAAACGGGGGGGAATACCCGAGATAATGAAAATCTGCTTTTACTGCAGAAAAATTTATTAAATTATGTATTTCCTCAGGGTTTGGGGTTTTTTTCACCTTAATTTCATCAAGTTCAAGCTTCAGTGATTTCAAAGAATTTTTGCTTGGTTCTAGCTATTGTTTATATCACAACTCTAGGTAGAAGATCTGAAAGGCTTGCTCCAGTATGTGTACAGTGGACATAGGTCTAGGAGTGTATAAAGCCTTAGTGAATTGGTTGCCAGATTTATCAGATTTTGCCTGTCACAAGGCACAGAGTGAGAGGATATCTGGGAGTTCCCTGTGGTGACTACTTTTCTTATAATACAAAATTAAGAACAATCTCTTACACAAGCATATAGCAGGTAAACCCATCTCTTCAGCTTAAAATGGGAAGAGCTGCATTATCACTTATTGTCTAAAGTGAACACTGAGGTAATACTTTAGCAGATGGATTATCACAATAATCTCTTTTCTTTGTTATATACTAACATCTCCCCCCAGCAAAGCCACTCGGTTCTTTTATTTTTTTCCTTTGAATTCAGCAAATTAAACTGAACTGTGTCCATGCATTAAACGGATGGAAATGGAAGCTGGCCTCTTGGGTCAGTTGACCCCAGTTCTAATAAAGCAATCCATTGAGACTTTGAACATTTGATTTAATGTGTATGAAAAGAGGAGGACAGATAAAGCTAAAAATGTTTTTATTAACCTTTCACAGCTCTACTGAAAACCATCAGCATGCACCACTAAACTGTGAAATAGTGTCTGCATGATATCCATTGTGCCAAATTGCTGCTTATCTTTTGGAATGAAGTAATAACTATTATATTTTATTTACTCATATGGAATTACTTGCCTACAAACTTTTTCTCTCCCCATAATCTTTAGCATGTCTGTATCTTCTGCCACAAAAGACATTTTGGCAACTCATTATTCTACCAGTCTTAAAACCTCCTTACCACATCAAACAGTAGCACATAAACAATGAGTGGATATCAGAGACCAAGAATATTTTAGAAGAGAATAGGTTAGTCTTTACCTTGTCATACTTACAAAATTTAATTAGAATTTTCTTTTCCTTTGGCTAGGGTTTATCTTTCAGATGAAGAGTAATGGTAGAGTTTAATTATGGCAGAGCTAGTCACACAAATACATCTGCATTATGTTTGACATTAATAAACATGGTTACTTACTATATTCCTTATACTTACTAGAGAAAGGAAGGTGAATAATACCCTAAGCTGATGGCTCACATATTAAAGTCTATGCCCACGGTTATAAAGTGCTTGCTTATGCATATATATGCATCTGTTCTTCAATTAAAAAAACATTGAAACAGCTCTTTAACTGCAGGGAGATTCTATCCTACTGAAGTCAATCCAAATTTTGTTTGAAACATCACAGGATCAGTATTTCACCTTTGCAAAGGGTATGTGAAACCCAAACAATGCCAGGTAAGGACATGGCCCATTTCATCAGAAAGCAATTTATCCATATACGGGACAGGTCCTCCCTCCAGGGGAACACTCACCTCGCACAGTGAGGGTAGCAGAAGCTTCCACTTTTCCAACTCGATTCTCAGCAATGCACGTGTAGGTTCCCTCATCTGTGCTCATGGCCTTCTTAATGCGCAAAGTATAGTCATCTTTGATGTCATACCTGTGACACGGAAAAAGAATTAAAACTCTCTCTCTGGACAACTGAAACGAACAAAACTCTCACCTGGAACATGCCAGTCTGAATCTATCCTGGAGCCAACTTTGGAAGATAAATTATTATCTGGCATTAGATAATTCCACCAAGCATTAATCTTCATGACATTTTTATTGCACTCTGCATTAGTTAGAAACTTTACATAAAATTAGTATTGCTATGTTCACTCAGTATTAGGGCTCTATTAATAATACCATTCACTTTGTCCTTGATCTAGAGCAATAAGATAAAATTAAGCTATCAGACATCAGTTATCAATACATGACAGCTCAGGTTTATCATGCCTTTAACTATGGGAGATATGCTTTTTACTTTTTGCTGATTTGGAAATTTCCCTTTGTATATAGTTTTTCCCTTTAGCAGCAGCCCCATAGGGAAACTGTGAACATGTTGGTAGGATCTGACACTACACAATTCCAAACAATAAAAAATATCTTTCAGCTCTGGGAGGTGACATTTATTGAAGAGGAACATAAAAGGAGATTTATCAATTTCACAAAATGATTCATTAAGGGTGGACAATGACATTTTCTTAAAATAAATTAGAAACAATTCAGTTATGCTTTGTCTGTTGTTTTGTGGGTTGTTCGGGTTTTTTTGCTGCTGTTGCTGTAATCATTCTAAAACTAGGAAGACGTGTAAAACTTGCAATAATACAAAGTACCTCAGCATGCAGTGAACGTTCAATTCTCAAGTCATTTATTGTGCTTACACCTAGAAAAATATTTTCAGTTAAAGTGTTATTATCCTGCACAAGTCAATGCTTACATTTTAGGCTCTAACAAACTATTGTAGGCTCTGATCCAAAGCTCATTAATGTCAATGGGAGACTTTGTCTTCTATGAAATTTTTTTGGCTTCCAGATCAGGAAAACCCTGCTTTTCAGCACTGATATTTTACTCTTGAAATACTCTCTTGTAAAAATATTTTCAACATTTCAATTGCAGTGCAATAGGAACATGAAACAAAAGAGATATCCGAGACTTTAGCAGATGTCAGTACTCTTTCTCCCTGCATACACACTCATGACATAACTTCAGAACTAATTTACCTTCTCTATGCTATAAAGACCTTGTAGACTTGTTCAGCAAACGTACTGAAATCATATGGAAGAGCACTCTTAAATGTTTTGATGAATAAGAATGCAATGCAACTAGTTACAGGAATGTTGTGAGGCTCTATGTTTACTTCTAAATGCTTTGAGAATCCGAAACTAATTTCTGTTACATAATACACACTGCTGCTGGTTCCTTTACTATAGATTTGTAGAGAGCACTGTGTGCTAACAGACTTCAAAGCATCTTAACTCGAAGGAGCCTATAAGTTGAAACATTTAAAGTTCTGTTATGTCTAATTAAAGCTCACAACATCAATTAGAGCATTACTAGCAATTCTAAGAATAAAGACAAGTCAATACATCTTTTCACACTCACCACAATACAACATCATTGCGGATTCACTAAGTCCATTCTATTCGTTAGGAAAATAACATTTAGAAAGACCAAACTGAGGCCAACCATTCTGTCAGAGATAAGCAGAAACACATATAATATCCTTTTTGCTAGGAGCTACATTTAATCACATGTAAATGCAGTACCTCAGGTTTAACTAACGAACGAGAGACCTGCCGAGGTGAAGAGTAAGTACATGCCATGGCAAACTTCAGAAACCTTTAGGGACAATTTTTTTTGCTAGTGTAGTGACACTGGGGGGGACAGGGAGGAACACTGGAGAACTTACTGTGCAGTGTCTGGAGCGGTACAGATCTATTGCCACTACATTCAATAGCTATATGCAGTTGAGGAACATTTCTTCCTGACTGCTCGCAAATTATGTCATTTTGCATGCTGTGCTGCACTAGTCAATGGCAAATATAAATCACTGTTTTCGTAAGAGAGAAAAGGCAAATTGTCTCCCTTTAAAATCTCAAGAACATGACAAGAGTATCCCACAACGATGGAGCAGTTATTTGCCTTGGGCAACCACAGAATTGCAGCAAGAAAAAAATGCTTATTTTCTTGACATGAGGCCAGCCCTAGGGGACTAGAAATATAAAGTTGCATTCAGCTCCTGTAAGAGGAGAAAGCTACGAGCAGTTGTAACATAAACACGAGCTGGCTATAGGAGTCACAGCTATAAACCTGGCCAACAATTAGCCATTGATCTCACTGTGTTTCTGTAGGACAAATAACACGCCCGCGCTGCACTTAGCGCTGCCGGGGGACAACCAGCTGGGCAGTGGGACCGCACCTGAGCGGGGCGCAGGCAGCCTGGGGCAGGGCGCTCCTCGCTCGGCCCCGTGTC
>NW_009943938.1:0-6617 GCF_000696875.1 Nestor notabilis
GAATTGTAGTCTTGAAAACATTTTTTGAGCATTTTCTCTCAAGGAACTAAAGGACCTTGCTGTTCTAATGGCCTGAGCATCATCTTTGTGTGCAGTATGTGGCACAGGTCAGTATGAGTTAAACGTTCTCCAAAACCCATACAGAAACAAATGGACCAGATCTGAAGCTGACATCAGTCACTGTAGTTCCTTCAATAAGAATACTTAAGTGAAGCCACACCACTTTTAATCTAGTTGAAGATCAGGTTTAAACTGCAGATAGATTCTATAGAGACTACCTTCAATGTTAGCTAAATATAGTCCTTACTGGCGACCAAAGGAAAGTTTGTTCTTAACCTCTTCTGCGTTTTAGAGGCTATAATCTTAAGTAAAGCTAAATGCAATGGCAATTTTTTTCCCCCACATTTGTTTAATTAAACATGGTTCATAGACTGCCATCATTAATACTAAATCACCATTATAATGTCTGTAATATAAAATTAACCTTTGATTCTACATTTTCCTTTTATGCTGTATTTGAAAATCTTGCAAGGGGATTAGTGGATATGATTTAACTAGAGACAAACAGCCATATGCAAAGTCTAACAGAAAGTACAATTTCTTGCCATCTGATTCTAAAAAGTCGGGATGACAAATAAAATGCAGTTGCAAGAGACATGCTGATCTTAAGATGTATGTTGAGCTTCTTACAAAACACTATTTCTGTCATATTCAAACAATGGAATGCTATGACAAATTCTAGTTCAAATCAAGCCAAATCCCTTAATGTTTAACTATGGATCATTTCATCTGACTTTCTGTATATCTCTGACCTATTCATTCTGTGTCAATCACATTATCCTTCATCACTGATCACTGACAATCATTGATCATCATTACCCTTCAGGATGGCAATTATTTTTAAAGTGAAATTCCCCACTTTTGTCTTCTAGTCACTGGTTTTTTTTGCTAAGTTTATGACTAAGCAGAACAGTCTCCGTTGTGCACTATGCTGTCTTGACAGGCTTATGAATTGCAGTTGTCAGTTTTATCAATCTTATTTTGATAAAGTAGTTAATCTCTTACACTTTCCATTGTAGGAACATTTGGTAGATCTCAAAACGTTCTTTTTTTACTTTATCACTAATTTATAACTTCCTCTGTAACGTATAAGCACAAGAACTCCACACAATATCCAATCACCTATTTCAATACTGCCACATGTGATCATATAATTACCAGTTATCTGCTTATTACTCCACTTCATGATTGTAGCAATTTTTGCCACAAGCTGGCAGGTGAGTGAGAGAGAGAAGTTTGGTTTTGAGTGTTCTTAGCAGTATGTAACACAAATGCACCTCAGTAAATAACCAACTCTGATCACTCCGTTAGCTAGCCTGAATTTTGTCATGGAATCATAGCATCATTTATGTTGGTAAAAAGCCTTCCAGATCAATGAGTCCAACCATTAACCCAATACTGCCAAGTCCACCACTAAACCATGTCCCTAAAAGCCACGTCTACATGTCTTTTAAAATACTCACAGGGATGGTGGTTCCACCATTGCCCTGGACAACCTATTCCAATGCCTGACTGCCTTTTTGGTGAAGAAATTGTTCCTAATATCCAGTCTAAACCTTCCCTGGTGCTGCTTGAGGCTATTACCTCTTGTCCTATCACTTGTAACTTGGGAGAAAAGATTGACACCCACCTTGCTGTAACCTCCTTCCAGGTAGTTGTAGAGAGCGATTAGGTCTCCCCTCTTTTTGTGCCACCTCACCTTTACTAGGGTTTTTTCCTGCAACTATTCCACTTCAAGCAGAGAACATGAAATAAGTATATTGAATGTTGGATTATCTAGTGATGATTTTTCATTGAAAAACACTTAAAAGTTTTGATTAGCAGATTCACAACCCATTTAACGTGTGACTTACATGTATTTGTAAAGTTTTTTAAAATCACCTCCTCATCTGATAGAAGTCAAATTCCACACTAAAGTCTACATGCATTACATATACATAGCTACCTTTATCAAACAAATCTTTAAATTTATCAAATAATGAAATATAAATTAATTGACAAAACTTATTTTCCATAAAACCACATTCACTAACATGAATTACAGCCCCTTCTTTCTGATTCTCTATTAAGGGAAAATCATATTGATTGTTCCATTATGTTGTCTGAATTTGATGTGTGGGTAACTGGCCTATAATTACTAGGACTATTCAGCTCATCCTTTCTGTGTATTAGATACACATAATCTTTCAGAAGTATAGGTTTTCCTAGAATTTAAAGTTTTCTAAAATTATCTATTTATTTCTTTATTATTTATTTTAGTCGCTTACTCAAATACTGTTGAATACAATTCATCTCAGTATGCAGATTTCAAATTTTTTTACTTCATTACTGTTAGTCAGCCTCACATTATACAGGCATGTCATTCTCAGCAGTGGTGATCTTGAACAAATTAATATTTTTCCCATTTATTTGGGCTTTTTTATTTCACGAATTTGAGTTCTATTTCCTTCCATCACTGAATCAGGATGGTTCTGAAATGAGGGTTATTATTTTTCTTGATAGTGAACTCCATGTTTTCTAAATAGCACTTTAATTAGTATTTTTCTTTCTATACTTCTTTTTGCCATCAGTTTCACATGGAATCTTCATGTTTATGTTTGTGTGTATGTTCATTCAATGGTAAATAACAAAGTTTTGGTTGTCTTGTGGAATATTCTGGTTTCTGAATACTTTTGCCAAGTCTTGATAATGCTTAACTGAGAAATGACATTTTTGTGAACAACTTCAGGTCACTAATTTTTCCTTTCATCATTGGTCTCTGTTGCTTTTTTATGGGGAAAGAAGTTATTTGTAGGAGCAATCAGAAAATAATAGTAGGCATCCTGATGCTATCAGACCTAGCAAGGGCATGCCGTGTGACTGGCAAGTGTTTCTCCCATTTCTGGATAATTTAGTCAGGGAACTCGTTCAAATTATGATGAGGAAAATCAGATGTAACACTTCAACACATTAGATCACATCTAAACTCGAAAACTACAAATGCACAGTTCATCTCTAAAAGCTTTTGTAACTGTCTTCTTCTCTTAAAAAAGGATAATTTATTTCATGTTTGTTAAATGGAAACACTGCGTAAACATGCAGTTACTAGAACAACAACTGCATCGCGAATTCATACCCTGATTTACCCCACAAAGGTGCTTATAAAACACCTTTTGTTATAGACTGGGGATTATGATTCTATTTTCAAGTGCCTGAAAACCTGTAACTATTCACAGACTATACATGAGCCTATGCAAGGTCACTGTTTCAGCATATGAAAGAAAATAAATAAGACTTTCTCCACTCTCCTTCACTATTTGCTGCTGCTTCCTAGGTAACCACCCTACATTCTTGTTTCATTAGTCCCTTGCTATGTTAGAATTCATTACCAGATTTGTGGGGGTTTTGCACTATATTTGACTGACAGTTTGTTGCACTCGTATACCATTTGCTTTAGCTGGTTGAGTAAGTTCTCTGTTACGAAGTCTGGCTTTCTGTATGGATCACCAGCAACAACCATATACTTCTTTCACACCTACATAGCTGGCCTGTAGGACTTTCTTTTACCTAAGCCATTCTCATTGTATCCTTCTCGCTGCATGTTGTCTTCTTCAGGTTGCTGCTGTCTTCATATTCACCTCTCACACTTCTCATGAACCTACACTTCATCACTTTAAGTCAGAGTAGTTTATGTAAGAGAAAGAATGGCTAATTGCTGCAGGGAGAAGAAGACTATTCTGGTAAGTGGAATGGCTTTAATACAGGAGGCTATTGTGATCCACTGTAAAATATTCTATTTCAGGCACTTGCAGTTTAAGGATTAAGAAAGAAAAAAGAAAAAAAGTCTTTGTTCTCCTCTGTGAGTCAGTTTTAGATGCAGCCCATCTTTGTGGATATCGATCAGGCACAGCATTTGCATCTGATGCATGCAGTGGCTCTCCTGGAATGTAGCGAAGTAAGTGTTTGAGACAAGACTTCTCATGAGACATCATAAGGTAGGAATCAGAAGTAAACATGGGAACATTTATTTCTTTGGTTTTCTCATCTCATCTAGAAAGATATTTTTGGAAGCTGTTATTTTTGAAGGTCTGAGTTAAGCTGCTAGTTTATGAGTACAGAGAGAAAAGTTTAGTCTTCTTATTTCAAAAGTATCTTAGCTTATAGGGTAACAGCTGCAGTAACTCAGATACTCTAAAGAGCAATGCTACTCACTCTAGATCCAAGCACACTAAGCAGAGAAAATAATTTGGTCCAGAAAGACCTGCCAAATTCTGTTTTCACTCAATCTGTCATCCATACCCAAATGCCATTCCCAGGGTCCAACCTTGCTTCTCACGTCCTTATACCTTGTACTTCCCCCACATGCTGTGATACTCCTTTTCCTCTGACGCAGTGTTTCTCTTTTCACAGTCCACCCTCTCATTTTCTAATATTTAGTGTCCCATCCTTCTCTCAGGCATTCTTCTGTGTGTGTTTTTTTGTGTGTTTTGACACCCCAATTGTGTTGATTTGTTGGTGGGCTCAGATTAGAGATCCCAAAAGAGGAGTCCTCTACAGAGGTCAATTGTAGTAGGCCACAAACAAATGATACAGCCTTTCAAGAGTCAAGTGTGACCTGACTTCAGCTAGGCATTGAAGGCTAAGAGGTACTACACAAACCTTCTCCAGCCTGTCTTGAACAGAAACTCAGCAAATCTCCACCTACACACTCCTTGTATAGATGCCAACTCATACTTATTTTTACTTCCCCGAAAAGACAGGAAATACACACATAAGATGTAATAGTAATAGTAATAGTCAGCAGTAATAATAAGCAGTATAACAATTTGAAGTGTGGATCAGATTTGGGCAAACAGAAATAGTTTGTTGATTTTTTAGATAGTCTTCCTGAGGAAGATAGAATCTTGGGTTCTGAAATACTATCCATACTTTGTTCCCCTTTCTATAAAATCTCAAACAAGCATTATGATTTTGTTATATTTAGTACAAAGAAGTTCTCAGTCTCCACTATACTTTAAGGTTGTCACTAGTCATGTGACAACCACAGTTTCTGAGGGCAGGAATTAATTCTGTATGGGTGATAACCAGAATAATCACCTACCAAGGGTATTTTTTAAATGAAGTTGTTATAATATGGATTAAATCACTAACAAACTTCCAAACAGTATTCTAGTGTTGCAGAGTGGTTACCATCATTATGGTAAGCTTGCTCCGAACTGCTTACTTCTGACTGATGTAAGTGATGAATTGTTTAACTCTTAAAGGAATTACAGTATCTTATATATAAGCAGATATAATTGAGATTCCTCAATTGTGTCAGCTACATGTTTAAGCATAAAACTGAGATCAGAAATAGGTACAATCTTTCCCCACCACTCTTTCTGCTAGTATTGGCACTTGTTCTAGTGTCCTTGCCCATTAATTGTGCAATACTGTGAAATAAAATGAGCCAAGGACTTTAAGAAGGGACACAGATTGCATTCATATGACTGAACTCTCTTTTTCAAACGCGCTATCCCCAAAAAGAAAAACATCATCTGTGACAATTAGTGGGAAAAATTCCTGTCCCATTCTATTTTGGAACTGTGTTTGAGGACTGGCTGGAAAAGCACAAACTGGCACAGGTCAAAACCACCCTGGTGTGGTAACAATTTTTAGTTTACATCACTGAAACATAAACACGGGGATTTTCACCAGTACAACCATTATGTGTTAATTATGGCTGGGTTAATTTTCTTCATAGTAGCTAGTATGGGTCTGTGTTTTGGAATTGTGCTGAAAACAGAGATGGTGCTGTTTAACGTCTTTGTCAGTGACATGGACAATGGGACGGAGTGCACCCTCAGCAAGTTTGCTGGTGATACTGAGCTCTGTGGTGTGCTGGAGGTAATGAATGGGATCCAGAGAGACCTTGACATGTGGGAGACAATGGAAACTATTTGATTATTGCCAAAGAGAAGTAACTGCTTGGCTGGAGAAGAAAGAGTTAAAGAAGAAACAAAGTACAATCAAGCAGAGCAACCCAGCTGGCTGAGGAGGAGAGAGCAAAAAGATAAGAGACTGGCTACTCTGGGACTGGCTGTGAGAAAGCGAGCAGTGTTAACAAACAAACTATAAGTCAGGAACTAAACATGATAGGCTACAAATAGAATGGTATAAAAACTAGAGCAATAGGCTAAAAATAACTGTTGTTAGAATGGTATAAAAAGTTAGAGCAGTAGGCAATAAAGCGATTCACTGCATGAAGATGCTCTGGGTCCGTGCCTTCATCCCCTCATTGACAGGCTTAAGAGATGGGACAGTGTGAACCTCATGAAGTTCAACCAGGCCAAGTGCAAGATGCTGCAACTGGATTAAGCCAATCCCAATCACAAACACAGGCTGGGGGAGACTGGGTGGAGTAGCCCTGAGAAGGATTTGGGAGTGTTGGTCAATGAGAAGCTCCCCATGGCCCAACTTCAGTGTGCAGTTGAGCCCAGAACACCCCCATATGCTGGGCTGCACCCCCAGAGCATGAGCAGCAGGTCGAGGGAGGGGGTTGCCCCCCTCAGCTGTGCTCGGGGGAGCCCCTGCAAGCA
>NW_009943938.1:7024-18962 GCF_000696875.1 Nestor notabilis
TAGTGGAAGGTGTCCCTGCCCATGGCAGGGGGGTGGAATTAGATGAGCTTTAAGGTCCCTTCCAACACAAACCATTCTGTGATTCTATTATTCTATGATTTTATGATTCTAAGAAAACATGATAACGTGGCTACAGAACATTTGTTGGGAAAAACAGGTATCAAAGAGATTTTACTGGAAAAATTATCAAGTATCTCATTTGTCACTCAAGTCTCCAAGGCACTGCTGTTATTTGGTATTACAGCTTTTAAAAATTTTCAGGTAATATCAACCAGACCCAGATGAGACCCTTATCCCTCTTCTTCCCACTCTTGAGGTTGTCATCCTGAGAGTTATACATTTAAATGCATTTTATCAGACACAGAAAGTGTTTTTCTTTCTCCTTGTTTAATTTGAACATCTTTGAAAGGTGGTTTGAAGAGCTGCTTGAATACCTTCTGGGTTGTGAAGAGTTTGTATATGCTGGTTTTCCTAAGCATCTGAACTCCAGCAAATCCCATAGTTTTGGTCACTTATCCATTTTTCTTACCCTGCTTTTACATTTCAAGATCCTTTCATATTGCCATGATTTGACAATATGCAATTACTTCATTTGTTTTGCATGCATATTAACCTGCAGGCAGCAGCTTTGCTGTAATAAATGATTCCGTCAAAAAGAGACTTGGAAAAAAACAGACTTTTCTGGCAATATTCATTGCCTGTAAAAAAGAATTACACGACAAACAGACATTTATTCCAAATCTAACTGCCTATTCATATAGTTCAACAGACTGTCAGATTAACTGTAATAGTGCCTTCTGGTGACTTTGAATAATACAACAGTTTGTGCCCTCAGATTTTATTTTATTTTTTTTTTTACCTGTTTTTCTGTCTAAGTGGTTGTATCTGGTGTCCATATTCACGTCTTGGAATTGGGGGGCTGCAGAGGTGGCCTCTGTGAGAAGTCAAGTTTTCTCCCTACCTGAATCTTTTTTAGTTGTCAATAAATTAAATTAATTATCCCCAAGCAGACTCTTCTTTGCTGCTGGTGGTAAGAGTTAAGTAGTCTCCCTGCCCTTATCTCGACCCATGAGCTTTCTCACTCTATTCACTCTCCCTGCCATTCACTGAGGAGAGAGAGGGAGAGAGAAGCTGGGTGGGCTTGTGGCTGTTTGCCAAGGCTTATCGACCACAGAGGAGTTGAGACATCACATTTGAAAGCAGAATGGATGTCTTTGCCTGATACAGAGATGTAAACTAAGTTCAGTTCAGTTTAAATTCAAATAAACTTTAGGACACCCTGAAACTCAAATCCCCTGACTATCCAAGTGGAAAAGTAAGCAAAGAAGTACATGGTTGCAAGATACATATAGCTGTACACACTTGAATAATACATACGCATTTTATATATTATGCTTTTTAAGCACAAGAGAACTTACCTTTACACAGAAGAAGACATGTTTAACCTTGTCATTAAACAATTTAAATAAATCTATACAGACAAAGATAAGGCTATACATCCCTCTGTTGAATAAGAGGAAAGAATAAAGCAGCTGTTCCCTGGATTATTCCACTGTGAACAACTTGCCCTCTGGTTTCTAATAATTACATTTCATGTAATTTGGCAAGTGGCATTTCTTCTTTTACTGAAAACCAGAGAAAGCCACTGCAATACACCACACAATTCCTGAGAGCAAGTGGTTAATAGTACAAGGGAAACCTTATCTTCTGTATACAATCAGAAACAGAATACATTACTAGTTTGACAGGATGCAAGTTTCAGAAGAACACAAATGATTTAGGAACAGAAGCTCCAATAGATTTTAAATGAAATTTCATTTCTAAGTACAGCTGTGTCTCGTTTATCAGTCAAAACATATTTTATCTACCTGTACATTAAGATTAACTGAAACAACTTGTGAATTCAAGACAATTTCAGCTAACTGTCTGAATTGGAGTTGAAAAAGAGAATAGTTCTTCACTAATATTTCCCAATGGAAAAACAATAATCTTTTTCAACTTTGTATACTGTATAATTACCAATGTAACTCATACTTAAAACAAGAAAATTCTCAAAGATTTTTAGGGTAGTTCTAATAATCTTCCTATTGTGTATGTTTAGGTTTGTGAACTTGCATTCTCTTTCTGAGGACTGTTGGAAAATTGGTGTCTGATTGCAAAAGTTTTTTCTGGATATTTTATTTCTTTTTCATACTTTTTACATGAATCATGTATAGTAACACAAATGTCATTTTAGACTTAGCTAATGCAGAACGCGATACAACTGTCTGGTTTGATGCGTACTGCACTTTTTTTTCAACTTCTAGTGCATTTGTAAAAAGACATAATATTAAACAAAAAATTAAATAGGTTACTTTTTCTCAATCATATGTAAAAATATTCAGTTCAGTTAAAAGCAAGCCACTATTTCCTGTCTTTTGGAATGAAATAGTTGTAAACATTTATTCCAGTGGTGTAAATCAGTGGAGCTCTGCTGATTTCAATAGAACAATGACGATTAGCTGCAAAGAAGACTCCAGTATTTGGTTTTCAAATCCAAGAGTGATAGGCTTTTGTAGGAAAAGATAGTTTCTCTGCCTGATGCAGATATGGAGTCTTATACATACATAAAACAGAAAAACACACACCAGTGTGCCAACAGGTTTTTAATTATTTATTGCACTGAGAACACAGAGTGTGATAACATTCCTGAAGTCACTTTTTCATTTGTTATAGCAGGTTTGCTTAATGAATGTTTAGCATTTGTTTGCTAAGCATGAATGTAAAATGGAGAAAAATAAGATCCTTGTCAAGGACCATTTAAATGGTAATTCCAGTGTTGCAAAAGGTGATAGTCTGTGTCCCTTGTAAATGATTTATTTCTGCTTTCCCTGCATAGCCTACTTGCAAAGCTGAATGATTTAGCACCTGCTGTTTTGGACTGAGATTTTTCTGTCTATATATACAGATGTCTGTATATTTAAGAGGAACACATATTAAAGGTGTGCTTGCACCAGTACATGTGTGCAGGGAGGGGGTCTTTTATAATTTAGGAACTCTGTGGAGTTTTGCTTCCTCACTATTGGAGAAGATGACTTCAATAATTCTATTTTTGTTTGTATCTATGGTACAGGACTCAGGAAGTTTCAAACTCCAGGTATCTTGTGTGTGATACTCAGAAAACTCATGGAAGTGTCAAATTTCTTTTGACACTGAATGTCTGTGCCACCACACAAAGTTACAGATTGCTTCTGGAAATCAGATGCATAAAATTTTCTTGTTCAATATTGAAACAAAATAAGATCCAAAATTCACGTGTTTCTTGCCTATATAGGCTATAAAAGTACATCTACAAAAGAGTTAATACTTCAGCTACATTTTAGGTGTCTAAATGTAGAAATGACCTTATAAAAGTCATGCTTGGTTGAAGTCCCAGAGTACCCAAGGGTATAACTCTATGGATACTCATTTGGCAATCACTTTTCCAATGCCCCTCAGCCATCAGCCCCTTAACTATTCACGGTTGTGCACAGATGTACCAACTGCAGTGGCTGTTGGGCAGTTTATATTAACTGGATCTTTGAATTTATCAGATACGGTTTTTTTCTTGTAGGGGTTTGGATTGTGAATTAATCCTGTTTAGTTGTCACTACATAGTTATCATCACTTAAAGAAGTGTATCATGAAACTACATCCTAACTACTAACACAGCCTTTTTGAGACTGCTAGCTATTTAAGCATGAGAACTCCCAACCAGAAGTTTTCAAAGAAAGCTTTCACAAGTTTTCTTCTTCAGTGAATACAGTGGGACTACTTTAGCTCTGTATTTCAAAGCCAGTGTCAAATGTATGGTTGGCTCAAGTACAGACAAGGTGACAGTATTCTCTATTATCTATAGTAGCTCTTCCCCATTAGCTCTGTTTTCAAGTTAAGTCTACTCCTACATTTAGCTTTCTGTCTAGAGGTTCATCTTCATGAAGAATGTTCTCGTATTCTGTTTGAATGCTGAAAAGTGTCCAGAATTATTTCTTTCTCCTCTCTCTTGTTGAGGTTTTTCAGGTACTGACAATTAGTATGAAATAAAAAACTCAGCTGCAGTAGATCTTGCAGTGATATATAGGAATGTCTTTCAAAATGCAAGAGGAGCAGCACAATGTTTTTTACATGTTGCCATGCTAATATTGCTTCTTGACAGTATTGCTGGTAGTGTACTGTGGCTGGCAGCACAGTTCGAGTGGAGTGGAAAGGGATCATGGAGCACATGAAAATTGGTGAGTGACTGCCACCTTTCTTTTGCAAGAGGTGTGCATAGAAAATCTTTGAATCTACCAAGATTATGCTGCAGCTTTAATTCCTTTGCATTTTCATGGAGTAACTGCATGGAGTACATGCATTTTTACTTTTCCAGGACAAGAACACCAATGCATGTAACAGCAGTTCCTACATTTTCCTCTCTCACCACATTTCAGAGTTATGACTATTCCTATTCCTACTTTGTGGCTTTAAGTTTGGAAATGGATAAAGTGTACATATTTTGAGCATCCTTCTCCTTCCTGCTTTTATGCAGTTTTTCACTTGACTGTAGAGTTTGCTTTACCATTTTTGCCTTATATACTTAAAGGAGAGAAGGAACAGATCTTAATTTATTACCTAGTTCATCATTTCTCTACACATGCAAGATTATCAGTATATGTGTTATTCCTCAGTGGTTTTTGTGTACTCTATTTTCAGAGGTCTCTAGTGAGGAAGGTAGCACTGACTCCTAGGAAATCTCTGCCAAGGTTTCAAAAATATTACCTTATTATTATCTCTGACAGAATGAATAAATAATTTCTTTCATTTTTGCAACGCTCCCTACATACTTGAAGGTTGTTATCAGCCTTTTCTGCTGTTACTCTTCCAGCAAAACAGCTGCAAGCTGTTCAGTCTTTCCTCCTAGCAAATGTTTTCTAAAATTGTGCTTGTTTTCCTCATGACTCTCTTCAGCTGTTCGACATTTCTTTTGAAATTCAGTGTCCCACAGTGAATGTACTTGCCCTCCCTTCTTAACTTCTCTTTTGTTCCAAGTCTTGGATACCTCCAAACAAGAGATGATATTGAGGTAAACTAACCCTGATGGGGCTGAAGCTATAAAGCTATTTTTAAAGGTGGTTTGTTCTCTGATCTTTGCAATAGAAAAGATTGCTCGTATACTTTTAAAATTCTGTATTCCTTTACAGTGGTAAAAGATGACTTGTGGTTCAGATTTGCAGTTACTTGAGTAATAAGCTTCTAAGATAGTTCTCCCTCCTATGAATATAACATTTCTTCTTATTTTAAGAAATTGCAAGATCTTTTCTAATTATGTAGGAGCTTAACACAATGCTCTGATAGTTCTACA
This sequence comes from Nestor notabilis, assembly GCF_000696875.1. Classification (NCBI taxonomy): domain Eukaryota; kingdom Metazoa; phylum Chordata; class Aves; order Psittaciformes; family Psittacidae; genus Nestor; species Nestor notabilis. Next base: position 12,384 of record NW_009943938.1, read on the forward strand.
TACTCAAGTTTTAACCAAGCCAGATTGAAAAAACAAACATTCAATTCGAGGGGGAACCTTGGAAATGTTGTTTAAAAGAAAAGCTGGGTTTTTTTGTAAGTTTGTCTCAGATATTCAATAGACAGAACAGAATGATGTTCCCAAAAGTAAATTTCTAGCTAAGAGTCACTCAGTTTCAATTTTACTTTTCTGGCATAAGGGGACCTGGTTTTGACATTTATTATTACTGTATGCTCAGAGGTGATAATTTCAATATCTACTTCTACTGTAAATGCTAGAAGAATGACATATTTGGGTGACTGCTTCTGGGTAGTCAGTGTGTCTGCGGTAAGAACATATTAGGAGTATTGCAGATAGTACTGCAGAAACTCAGCATATTGCTATGGAAGTGTGCCAGGTGAGCAGGAGTGTAGGAGAAGAAAAGATTTGGCAGAAACAAAAGGATCTTCAGTCTCAGGTGGAGGAAGGACCAGTGATAGGAAAAGGGAAAAGAGGAGAAGACTGACAAGGAGCTCTAAATAAAGGATTTTAGGGACATTAATATGAATCTGTCATTGTGTGCATGATCCTCATTTGGTTTGACTCTTACACCATGAGTTTGGGAATTCCTCCTTCTTTGAAGGATCTAATTTCCTCAATTTCACTATTCCTCCACAGCACAAAATTCCAATTGGCTTTGGGACATCTATCACGTCTGAAAGGAGTCTGAGCCCTCTTGTTTTCTCAATATACTTTCTCCCGGGTAGAGGAGAAAATCCATTACTTTGTATTGAAACTTCATCCATCAAGGATCCCACATTCAGACCAGGGCAGCACGAAGATGGCATATGCAAGGTCCACATCATAGGAACAGAAGCACTGATGCTTCTGAGGCAGCAGTAACAGAACCAGTTCAGGTGACTGAAGCAGTTCAAACGCTTGAAAGCTTCTGCTTCAGACTAAATTCATCTCCATGACTTTTTCTCATTCGGCTGGGAACATTTCATGGAGACAAATTGGCCACTTCACACTTCTGTGAACCTTCTAAACTACAGATGGATGTGGAGAGCCCTTTGCTTTCATCCTTCCTTTTAAAAGTCCCTTTTTCAATACTGGCAATGTTACTATGGCAAAAGCAGTGTTTTTTGATTAATTTTATATAGTAGTACAGTGGAGAACTAGACTTCCAATAGTTAGTCTGAAGAATTTCTGTCTTCTGGAAACCTTTGGAGGTATTGCGCAATCTGGACAACTTGAAGTGACTATATTAAGTCTTGTTTCAGTTGGCAGCAATGCAAGAAGAGTTAAGAATTTAGAATAAGGGTTCCTGAAGCAAAGTCCTCCCCGAAATGAAAGATATATGATCTGTAAGATATCCATATTATTTTCTATATATTTATACATATGAAGATGTGTATGCATTTTAATATACATGCTACAGGATTTTAATATTTGTATCTGTGTTTATATAAAATAGTTAATAAATTCTGCTTTATAAATGTTACTCTTTCTAATAGCCCAGTAGCTCTGTCTACCTTCTTCCCAATGCACCCCAGTTTGTACAATCCTTCAGAGAGACAGTCTGGAATCATATTTTAAAAACTGTTTTGGCTAATGGCTTATTATTATTTTGGGTGGGAAGAAGAAGAAAATCCATTCATTCAGTTCTGATGTGATCCAGGTAGTTTAATAAGACACGCGATTTGGCCTTTACTGCATGCAGGCAGCACATAATTCAGCTCTACGTATTTCACACACCTTGAAGTAGAAAGAAATAACATTATCAGTGAACAGCTGTTGGTGCCTTGTTAAAATCCACTCTGCATTTTATTTCTAGAAAAAAAGTAAATGGAGAGAAATGTAGAATTAAGAAAAAAAAATATTCAAAGATCGATTTGAAAAGGTGGAAGAGAGGCAATTAAAGCTGCACAATAGAACTTGTGGTTTACAGGAATGACACTACACAAGTAGAAATAGATGTGAAAGGAGAGAGAACTGTAAAGGTGCCAGGTGGACAAAAGTAAAACAGCTTAGTCTTGTTAGTCATGGAAAAGAGATATCAGATGTCATGGATCACAGAAAGGCAGGGAAGCTTCCCAGCACCACTTCCCTTCCATTCTTTGGGGTCTTCAGCAATGTAAGTGTGAAGTACAGCTAGACATTGAGACTATCTGGAAGTTCACAAGGGAGTTTAAAAAGTTAAACCAGCTCTTCACAGCTGTGAAGTCTTGAGACTTCACAGCTCTTTAGACTCTCCAAGAAATGGACAGCAAGAGCTTGGGCCAAGGCTGAGTTTCAGATGGGAGTGAAGATCGCAAGAAATGTAACTGTTGAGTGTGCAGGTACAGAAAGTATCATTTTCATGAACTCAAAAAACAAAGGGAAAAGGTTTCAGTGAACAAGTTGACTATATAGAAAAATCAAGAGCCGAGAAAAAAACCTTAAGTACACCTAATTTAAATCTGCTGTGTCACACAGCTTAGGGTAAAAAGCCAGCCCTAGAGACATAGCTGTTGGTTAGCTGGGTTTTTTTTAACCTAAGATACACTATTTGACTATATCCTAGTAGCATAAGGAGCTGGTTTTAATTATTTAGAGCAGTATGAGCTGCTCTAAATAATTAAAAAATTATTATCTGACCCAGTCTGACCCAGAATGATTATTAAATAAAATAATGCTTCCAATAAAGTATGTTGTAGTAATTACATGCATAATTTTATAAAGGGCTACTTCTGGAAAGTGCATTTTCCAAGTCAAAGCATTTAGCAGGATTCAGAAAATAACCTACTTACTTTAGAAAAAAATATTTAATCAAAACCTTTTTCTGTGGAAGCAGCATAAGGACACATTCAGATTTTAATTCACTGCTAAAAAAAAAAAGTAAGTTTTATTCAGGGAATGTTACATAAGGGATCCAATAGCTTATTCATACCACTGCAGGAAATAGCACAATAGCAGGTCATTCATTAATGATATCCTGTAGGAAAGAACCTAAAATTCTACTAACTTGTTGACTAAGAGGATTTGGCTTTTTGTAATGTATTCAACACTCTTTGATACATTTCTTTAAAAATGGCTTAAGCTATAAAATGTGCAGAATATGGCAAATTCAGTTCTACACCTTTAATACAAAAGAAGAGTCACGAAAATGACTTTTCCCAATGTCATTTCTCCATCCTTCATCTGTGGTCAGGCAGAACCTTTTTCTTTCTCTCTCCTCAGCCCAGAAATACCAACACTTTCGTCCCTATATCCACCCCTAAGCTGTTTCTGTGAGATAACCCCTCTTTGTTCCTTCTAGCCCTCACACACATACACGACAGACAACAGTGTGAAGCACAGGATTGCTAAGTTAGAAAGGTATCTTACATTTTAAAGAAATAGCACTGTTTGGTAGTTATGAATTTAGGTTATGCAGTTTTTTGTCACTAAATATTGAAGAAAATTATGTTTTCTTAAATATTCATCTGTCTGCCATAATTTCTTTAACTTCTTTCTGGAATCTACGCATATTTAACATCTTGAGGACACCCACTTACCAATTTTCCTGGACAACATCCTCATCTGTCACAGCACTGCTTTACCACCAAAATTACCAGACTGTGCCTTTTTATCTTGTCTGAGGTCTGCCCTTTTCTTTTCTCTCCTACTTCTGTGAGCCATTAAAATATGAGACAAATCTTCTTCTGGTTTATACGCTATACAGAGACCTCAGTTTTGCAATAGCTACTCAATGCACAGTGACGCTGAGAATTGTCTCCCTCCTACAGGGAGAAGAACCCCACTGCTCATGTGGATGCTGTCATATAGATGGCCCCTTTAGAATGTGTAATTTTATTTCTGAGCGATATTGCAAGTGTAACTTCAGCTTCTGTCTCCATTACCTGCTAGGAGTAGAAAACAGCACTCTCAGGCTGAGAATTGTTGTTTCATTTGTATTTCCTTTGAAAAAGCAGAACAGCAATAAACCTCAAGAACTTTGGTTTCAAGAGGAACAGGACACATTTCGAGTCAGACTAATATTTTTTTCTTAGTTTTGACTGCAAGTCAGTGCCAGTCTGAGAGTCATGATTCCCTACCTATTTCTATCTTGTTTGCTGGTGGAAATAATCCTATACTGCTCCTTGTTTTCTCTGCACTCACGCTAACGGTAATAAGTCTCTGCTTTTCCTTTCTATCTGCTTGTCTAAAAAACAAAGTAATATAGAATAACAGCTTCCCAAAGCCTGACCTCTGAAACAGTGTTAGGGGAGATTAAGAATGATGATTAGTAAAACCAGCACAGGTGGCAGTATGTCTCAATGTGTACGAGAGAGAAGAAAAACCCACATCTAAGCCTTACCCCTGAATTTTGTCTGGTTTTAACACCCACTTCAAATCCTTGTCTCGACTCTCAGGATAATTCTTGTATGATGAAAATTCTTATATGATGAGTGTTTCTGAATAATTCAGACTCATTATGGCTGGAAGCTCAACTGTCCTTGAAAGACACAGAAGATTTTTATGAAGAACTTCTGAGGTCCTTGGCTGGATGCAAGATGCCCAACAAGCTGCTCTATCACTCGCCTTCTCAGCAGGACAGGGAGAGAAGAAAATGAGATGGAAAAGACTTCATGGGTCAAGATAAAAGCAGTTTAACAAAGCAAAACCAAAGGCCATGCAGAAGCAAAACAAAGTAGATTTATTCTCTATTTCCCATCAGCAGGCAGTGTCCAGCCACTTCCCAGGAAGAAGAGCTTCAGCATGCATAGTGGTTGCTTTGGAAGATAAATGTCATAATAATGAATGCTCCCCCCTCCCCCCCAAATTTCTTTCTCTTAGCTTTTATTGTTATACAGATATCCTATCATATGGAATATCCCTTTGGTCACTTTGGGTCAGCTGTTCTGGCTCTGTCTGCTCCCAAGATCTTGCCCACCCCTCAGCCTGCTGGTGGGGGGAATATGTTGGAGAGGTAATCCTGATGTGCTGCTCGGCAGTAGCCAAAACATGAGAGTGTTATCAACATCTTTCTAGGTACCAATACAAAGCACCGCACTATAAAAGCTGCTATGGGGAATATGCCATACTCAGTACAACTTCTTAGCATTTGTAGAAAAACACATCATCTATTATCTTGGATCTAATGGTTTCTTTACCTGTGGTTCATTAATCCTTGAGGTCTTATTTCTAAGAGCTGCTCAAGAGATAGCAAGAACAGCCTATTTCCTGTCTAGAAGCTATTCACTGTCAAGGGTTTTGTGCCTCCCAAGGAATATTTTGAGGATTGACAAATCCTTATAATTCCATGACAACTTTGGCAATTTTTTTCACAGTATTCACTGGTGAGAGGCAATGTAACCCTGTGAATCATAAGGAATTCAACTAAGATACAAGTGCCTAATTTAAGATGTTCTCTTTGGCTTCAGTAAATAAGGAATGCCCTTGCCTCTTAAAAATATTTGTTATTTAGTTCATAATATTTGGCAAGTTTCACTTAGAAGTTCACATTTGGCATTTACCAGAACAGCTTTCTACTTCAATTGCCTGACTGTGAGACTTGAATACCAATATATAGTTTAAATTTTAGCATTCACAAGACAGAGCGTATATGAAACCAGAAAAGTATTTAGGAATAATTTTCTGATTCTGATTACATTAAGAAAACAGCTGACCAACTATACCCATATGCAGCATCTGTTTCACATGTACAAACCTAGCAGGACTTGTAAAATGACAGACAGCTTCCAAAAGGTTGTTTAGAAACTAAAACCTGAATTCATACATTGCAAAGAATCAATCACTGAAGCACAGCTTTGGTTCCAAAGGAGACTCTGAATGAGGGCTAGGCTATGAAATTATTCCTGCCACCAGATGCTGTTTGTCTGCTTCTGTGCTCTAATTGCTATCAATAATTAAACACAGGTCTCTGATTCATATGCACAGAGGCAGAGATTCTTAAATTAAACATTTTAAAGTCATTATAATACATTTTATATGTTCAGCTAAACACTGCACTCAGGCTGATTATGATTAAATATACTGATACTAAATTACATATTGATTCCATAAATATCAATGGATACCCAGAACAAATAAGAAAATTCCTGGTAAATAGAAGGAACATTTTAATTTCAGATGACTAACAGAAAACGGATTATATTTATTTTATAAGTTACATTATGTGGCACATTTTGCAAAGAAATGGCGTCTCCCAGTTGACTTGCGGAAGACAAAAAATAATTCTCATCCATTTGGAAAACAATAAATGCAGACAATGAGCTATACCCAAGCTTGTGACAGCCACTTGAAAAGTCAAGTTTGAACGCAAGTGAAGCTCGCACTTGTTAATCAATCTGTGACAGGCATGATCTTTTCCAAAACTATGTGCCCAAGGTGACTCTTACCCTCTTTAACAGAATACAGTCTGCAGTGTGTCTGGAGAAATAAGAAATTTATACTCTTTGAAATTGCCTGCATTTACCCTTTGGCAGGCTGTACAGTTTGGTGACATACTTTCTTATGATGATTGCTATTAGTCATATTACTGTCCTGCACAAAGGTTTGGCAGACTTTCAAACAGAGGTATGATGATGAGCCATCTCTGGTGATTCACTCTTT
>NW_009943938.1:18993-27205 GCF_000696875.1 Nestor notabilis
AGATCAGGGCAGTATGACCCCTGTTATCAGGTTTGCAACGTACTGATTGTCTAGAGTCTGATGCCATTGTAGAGACATTCTTCATCTGCTTGTTCCAGACCTCTGGGATGATTATCCTCTGTTTCCAAAATCCCATGAGTTGTTTCCTGTGATTTCTGCTCAGGATGGCAAAAGTTCAAACCACTCAGATCCCCCCTGGCTAGGGTGGATTTGAGATACAAGTTACTATCCAAGGCAAATTCTCTTTTGAAATATACAGCTAAAAGTGTATTAACTCCCATTGTTTCCTTCGATAAGTTGTCACTGAACAAGTCTAGGAAGTTATATATCTGTTGGGCAAAAGTTACTCAAAGACAATGAATTCAGTTAGACTTTGAAAGGCCTCCATTCTTTTTGCAAAATAGTTTGCAAAACTAGTTTATCTATTGCTAATAAAGCCCCGTAAATGTTAATGTTCATGCAGTATCTGGAACAACACTGTGCCCGAAATGTAGTGTGTGTCATAGCATTTATAAAGGCATTTCCATTAGGCACTGTTGGCTGTAAAGCAGTAAGTGACCTTCAGACTGAGACACTGGCAAAAAATATTTTTAATAAAATTATATCTTTTGAAGTTCTTGTCCTTAATGTACACTCCCAGTCATGTAGGTTGTTTTCCATAGGTTTTGTTATCAGAAGGGAAAATCCCATCTTCTGAAAAATTAGTTCAGATCCTAAGACAATCAATGCGAACCAGCAGTTGTTTCTACAGTTAACTATATTTCTGAAAGGAGCTGTTTTTTTCATGATATGAGATAATTTAACTTTATTGCTTAACATGATATGGGTACTTAAACATAATTGTCTAATGTCACTTGTCATTTTAGATGTACTAGGGTTTTATGTACATGCCTCCAGCTGCACTCCAAAAGGGTATAGGTCTCTCCTAGGTCCTGTGCCATGTTGACAAGCCCAACTGAATGTCTGATTTCTGTGATGTTGCAAATGACATTTATGTTTAAGAAAGCTGACTCATTGGCAGGTATCACTTCTAGTTTATCTGTTGCTCATAGGGACCCATAAACTTTAATGTTCATGAAATATTTGGAACAATAGCATGCCTAAAGTTAAGCATGTGTCAAGTTACAGTTAATAAAAATAGAAAGGTGAATAGTAAACAAAGTTGGATCAGGAATGGGTAAAAATATAGTCTGAGAATGTAATGAAGTCTTGTTTGCAGTGGATTGTTGATTAACAACTTTGTAAACAGAATTAGCTGAAGGTTGGAAAGTGAAATCACCCCTTTGTAGACATACAGAAAAAATCACAGAAGGAAAAGATACCAAGTAGGTTTTGGTGAACAAATTTCAAGCATATTGAATGTACTCTTAGAAGTCAAAAATCAACTTGGGACAAATTCTATCTGAGATACGAATTCACTAATGTGTGACAAAACACAATATCTATCTCTTCTTCCTCCTGTGCTTTAGACATCCATAGTTGTAGACAGGTGAATTTTGTTATTTCTGAAAGGACCTGGGTTCACCATCCAGCTTTTTTCCTTACTGAGATCTTCTAACTGTCCTATTACATCTGTTTGGCCACTCATTGAACTATCTTCTTACGAGTTAAAAGGTACGACAGACTACTAAAGACTTCCCCTTAACAATGTGAAGTCAAAATTTCACCTCCTCCCTTGCCAAGACCTTCCTTGTTTCTGTCGCATGCTTCCTACCTGCCAAAGGGCATCTACTTCTACTCCACAGCCTTCCCTACAATTTTCCATGTTCCTATTTCTTATTGGCCTGCCTATTAGGCAACATGCATCACGGTTAGTGCTGTGAATGTGGTGAATGGTCATCTGCCTCTCAGCTGCTGAATTGGCCAGGCAGAACGTGTAATGTTTTAGCAGCCACATGTAATCCTTAGGCCATATTTTTGTACAGCTCAGTTGTGAGCACTTTAATATCTTTAAGATTTCTACTCCTCTGTCTAGTTTGGCTGATATTAGCCACAGGGATCAAAAGTTATTGTGAGAAAGAGGGCTGACAGAAAGACTCAGTCACAGAGATAAAAGTGTTGCCATCACATCAGGTTTATCCCCTTAGGAAATCAGACTAAAATGTGGGACACTTCAGTATTAAGAAATTTGATTGCTGCCCTGGAGAATTTCCTCACTGAATCTGCCACAGTTTTCTTACATAATGGTGGGCACATCCCTTCAATCATCTGAGCAGGGCTTCAAATATGAAATTCTGTGAAACTGAGCTATGGCAACTAGAACTGCAGTAACTGGAGGCTATGCTTTAAAAACACATAAGCTACTATATAATGCTAAGAACTCTGAAAACATGGATCCTGTGGGATTGATGAGGACACTGAATTAGGTCAGACTCATGGCTTAACTTTTCTGGCAGGTATTTAAGGAAACAGGATTTGGGGAGCCTGATCATATTCTTTTCTTTTCAATTTCCAATGATTTCTCAAGGCAAAATGCACAATCTGTCCTTGAAGAAAACTGTTCCCTTGAACGAAAGTTCTCCAGCGCAGTTCAGTGGTGGGACTGGAACTGGTGGAAGTAACGTCAAGGTCAGTCAGAACAGTAGCAACAGGAGTTTGTGGCTATTTGCTAGTCTAAAACTCATGATTACATCCTACTAGTCCAGCCTACAATCATCAAATTATAAACACAGTTCCAGACCTTGGTCTTCCACATGCTCTTATGATACTTTTCACCCCCATGAGCTACATAAAGTCTATTGATCAGCTGACTAGGGGTAGCAGTCCCTGGACATATGCTTGCACTGAAATTATTCTAGGAATACTTCTTTTTACAAGTTTCCTGTAGATGTTCGTACAATATATGCTGTTGCCTCATCTCTCTTTGAAAGCAGACTGCACATTAGATGATTGTAGGTATTAAGAATCTTACTATTTTCATATAATCTTTTTTTTTTTTTTTGATCTATTTAACCTTTCTTGATTGACACAGGAAATAGAAGAGAAGACAGCTAAGGGAAAGGCATCCATTATTAACAGCAAGGAATAGTTATTTGTGCTACCCTGTTTTCCAGAAAGATAGTGACCATCCAGTTTCTGTTGGTTGCCTTAAGGAAACCATGACAAGCTGAAGTCATATACATATGGCCAATTAGACAGAGAACATGTTTACATTATTTTAATTTTAAAGTGAAGCTTTCCATAAAAGAGGCAAGCAAAAAAGATGAGGCTGGAAGGCCAAGACTGACCTGTACCGATGCATCCTCAATACATGTGTAATAGACTTACTACAGATTTTGTTGAATGTATTATGTATCATCATATTTTGTGTCTGTAATGAAAATGACTGTTGTGCTTTCTCAAAGAAGTAATTTCTACTAAAATATTACTCTTTCTTTTAAGATTAGCTTTGCGGGACACCTTACAACATCCACCAGATGATAGAGGAAACTGCTGTTAGCCAAAACATGCTTACCTTTTTAGGGTATGGAACTATACTATAGGTTAAAAGCAAGTAATCTGAATATTTAAACTCAGATCTGGATTCTAGTTTCAGAATAGGTGATAATCTGAAACCTTGACATTTTTTTGGTATTGACTGATGGCATCTGTAATGAACCCAATGAAATGTTGACTATCACAGCATGGAACCTCTTAACATGTAAGTCATTTCGCTAAGTCCCTCTATGCCCCTCCTTTGCACCTGAAAATCAAAGGAAATCTATTTTAAACGAGTATTGAGAAAATACCTAATGTTAGAGAAGTGGAGGGGTACTGTGATAATGAGTGCCTGACTAAATTTTCCAAGAAAATTAATCATCTTATTCCCAGAACAAGGTTTTATTAGCATCTGGTAAGACAGATCTGGGGCTAAATACAGAACAATGAGAATTAACCAAGAACTACTGCTCATTAAATGAGCACAGCCCATTCTGAATGAGCCAAAGGTCCTGTGGATTAATAATACAGACAGCCTGGACTCTTACATGCCTTGATTTTGAGTGCCAAAGTGTGCAAGATTTGCTAACGTATTTTGTGTAGTTACTATTTAAATTCCAAGATGGGTATTAAGAATTTTCCTCATTTGCTTCCAGAAACATAGGATTTCATTCTAAGAATCCAGTTGAAAGTGATTCTGGGATCCTGAGTAAACTAATGGATATTTCCAATTCCTACAAACTAGTGATAAAATTTAAAAGTATTGTTTGGAATGGTATCTGTCAGTTTAGGTATGTACCAAGTTTAGGAGAACTCAGGTTTCCATATTCAGGCGGTTACTAAGTATCTGAGATGTAATGTAGATGGCACATTGAATATCGAGCATCATTTGAAAACATAATAGCAGAAGATATTTCCTGTCTGCTGCTTATGAAAATAGAAACAGAAAACAAAAAAATGCATAAACTTATTTTCTGCTATTTCTTATTGAATTTAATAAAATGCATTGTTCTTTTCTAAAAATATGTCTCTGCATCTGAGATAATTACCTTCCTACTTCAAAATCTTCTGAGACAATACAGAAAAAACTTCATCCTTTTCAACAATTCAAATATTGTCTTGACTTCAACATAAAAGGTTTGGACTGTTATTGTATTTTTTTTAATATTACAGCAGTTGGCTTCTTTAAACTTACCTACATGAAATGAAAACTATATCAAGCATTCTTTATGTGCTCAAGAATCTCTAACAAAACCTGCTCCTGAGAAATGATGCATACCAGATTAAGCAGAAATTCAGTGGACCAGAATTGTAGCCATAGTCTCCTCTTTTAGCTTGTCAGCCACTGCTTGCATCACCACATTATTAATTTTTTCATCCTTGCTGTCCTACAGAGCTGAACAATATCTTTTTCTCCCTTCTTTCATTCTCTCTCACTCCTTGTGCTCTGCTTTTGAATTAGGTTGCAATAAAATTTGTCTAAATTCAGGCTTCAGATTTTATCCAAACATTTCAGAAGGTTTTACAGACGTAATGAAAAGTAAATCTTCATTTCTACCTCCAGTTGATTAGTATGTGAATCATTTGGATGCATCAATGTACATGATGTATAGTGGGAAGAAACAGTCATAGAAATAAGAGGGAAGAGTACCACTTTCTCACAGCACTGAAGAATAGAACTGTTCACCATTTGGCAGATTTATATGGCATAAAAACAAAGAGCTCCAGGCTGATCACTTAAAGGCTTCTACTTTAGTCTTCATAGTACTGACATAGAAATAATTTGGCTCGGAATTCCTGGTACTATATTTAGTTAAATGAAAACACTTCTAATTAATTCTCTTATCTGGATGGAGGACTTGTTTTTCATCTACAATTTCAGTGTGTTACTGTAGTGGATCCAGAAGCTCCACCTCACCTTAAAAATGTTAGATTTTACTGACACTGTGTTTCTATTTTTTTTCTTGGTATGTTTCTCTTCCCCAAAGAGCACATTCTGCATTGGAAAACATCACTCCAAATAAAGTGCAATATGTAACACTAGCAGTATCAGATTTTCAATGAATTTTGGGAGTACTTGATCATTAAAAACTAAGCTCCACACACTGTAATATTAATTTGTATGCTTAAGCTGAGGCATGTTGTTAGAACTTCAGTCAGATCTTTCATATGTGACAAAGGCACCCACTAAACACATAATATTTGGGATCAAGAAGTTACCTCTAGGTCTGGATTTTTACAGGGCTTTTAATTTTCTAAAAATAACCCCCACCGGAATCTCTCTCTTTCCATTCCTTTCTTATTTACTATGACTCCAGTTTCCTAAGGCTTATGTGTGTCTGAATGCCTGTGCATGCATAAGAGTAAATTTTGCAGCATTTCTACAATTAAACTCTACAAATCTTAACAGTAATACCTTTGCTTTATTGTACCATCTAATCTTTGAAGTCCAGACAAAGAACAGTCTTAAGAAAGAATGTGGTATATAACACATTGGTTGCTCTTGCCCTTTGTAAATCCCTCTATAGTGTAGAGTCTTTAGTCTGAGCTTCAGAGAATTTCTGCAATGTTTGAGCCTCTAAATATTGAATCTCCCACTGGAGTGAAGCACTTTTACAAGTAATATTCAGCTTCCACAGATACTATACTAAAGCACTGCTTGGAAGGTAAATGCTAAAGTAGGTCTCCATCCTTAGTGTATTAATCTAAGTGCTGCATTCAGATTGTATATTTATTTTCTGACTCAGTGCATCATTACACTGGAAAAATGTCAATAGATACATTTCTTCCTTTAAAGAATGATACACAGGATATTCCTGCAAGAAATAAGAGCACAGGAAAGACTTAAACCTGGTTATGAACTTTCTGGGGGAATGTTCTCATCTCTGATGTCCTAGAAGGAAGTAAGGTTTTCTAGATGCTTTTGTCTGGTGCCTGCTCCACCAGCCATGTCTGCAGAATGGATACAAAACAGGTGAGCAAGGTGAGGAAATTAACTAGGTATTTCATGTCATGTACCAGGGAAAGTTTTCTTGAGTATGACCAGAAAAGAAGACATTTTACAGGAAGTCCTTCTTACTGTTCTAAGGTTTATTAAGAGTTTCACAGTTATAAACATAAGTTCAGAAAAAAAGGGATTTCAGGCTTTAAATTTTAGATTAAACCTCATAAAAATGAAGTTAGGTGTGGCTTAAGCATGTAAATCCTGGTTTTGGCATAGTCCTCAGCCCTTATATTTACTGATTAAATAAAAAAAAAAACCATAAAAGGCTTGTTTCTTAATTAAGGCTGCAGTTTCTAAAGATGTCTGAATGAATTAGGTAAGAAATTCAAATTGATTTGAGCTTTCTAAAACCATAATAATCCTCTAGAATCCCGCCTAATTCCCTAGTGGTACTTTTTTTCTTTATTTGAGTTGTACTTTAACCCTTAATGCTAAGTAAAAGGCAAAAGAGATTCCTGACATAAATAAAGTTCCGATTCTGCTCCCTATTTTCAGCATTGTTGGTATCAAAATGTGTACTTGAAATGTTTTTTCTTCAACAGTCGGAGGCTACAAAGATATAAAAGTATTCTACCTCTTGAGGTATCTATAAGCCTGGCTGAAAGCATAAGAGTTGTTCTAACTTTACCTGGATTGCAGAGCCTATGAAACATATGGACACAGTAATTTCACTAGCTCACACACACTACCATTCCTGAACCTTAGCACATTAAAACCATTAGAATCTAGCTGTTATTGAAATAAAACTGTCACCTGAAGGGATGCATTGCCTAGAAAAAGCTATCTTAAAAATAAAGGGAAAAGGTAAGAAATGTCATAGGAATTACTAGTAGCTGCTGCTTCCAAAAGCAAAGTCTGTTTCTTGATACCTTTTTACATAAAGTTATCTGTAACCCGCAGAAAGCTAACCTGTAGACACTTTAGGAAGACTGTACATGTCAGTCCACACAGAGTGAAATCACTCTGGAGCCTTTGCTGCAAAAATTTCATTGCAACTGTGATGGCTTTTCTTTTTCTCTCTTCTTCCACCATGTGCAGCTGGGTGTGTGTTTGTGTGATTTACAATGAAAAAAAGAAAAACAAAATGCATGTCATTGTGTGTTTAACAAAACATTGTGCAAGCAGCCCCAAATTCTGAAAGAACAGTGATATTTATCATTCTTGGAAGAAGCTTGTCATCAGTCATACAACCAGTGATGCTTTCTTAATATAAACATCACAACTGAAGTACTGAAGTTATATCCCTCACTCAGTGTTAGGATCTCATCAAGACACTGATCTGCACAGCGTGAGAGAGAAGCAAAACACTTGGATTTAGTATTTTTTTAATGAGTAAATAAAATAGTAATTTCAGACACCTTACCTAGCCTTAGGAATGGAGGTCCTAAAACCAGAATACCAAATTTCATGTCTGTGTGTATAATATATGTTCTAAATTTCCCAATAGAAAACAAGTGTCTGGTCAATACAGCCAATGGTGTCAAGAAAAAGATTCTACTCAGCCTAAAGCTGATCCCTAGGGCATGACTCAATTTCGTATTTAATACATTAGTTTCAACACATCCGGGATTTTGTTCAGTTGCTTAAATGACCACGTATACTGACATTTGAAGGACTTTACCTAGACCAAACAAACCCTTTAGCAGGGACCTCAACTCCAGCTTCAGCTGCTGCTTCAGGTTTGTACAGGTCTCCTGTTCATCCTATCTTGTATCCACTAGTTCTGCATTGAAATTTAAGGCTTTTCAGTAACCCTAGACACATAGAATCGTAGAATCATAGAATAGTTAG
>NW_009943939.1:0-13927 GCF_000696875.1 Nestor notabilis
TGGTTTGGATTGGCTGCTGCTTCCTTTTCCTCCACAATGTTCTCTAAAACACAGGACCACAGAAAGATCCCCTTTTTCAAGAGCACTCCTTAGAGAGGGAGGCAAATGGAGTAACTTACTGCAAGCTGGGGGAGAGGAGATGGATTAGGAATTAGAGTACTACAATTCTTCTAATAAATCTCCTGCCTGAAGAGCAGCCAAAAAAGTCTACATTCATTCTCCAATTATGTTATATCTTTCTCTTTAACATTATGAAACTTTTATTAATATTATGAAGTGGTGTGTCCCTCCAAATATTAAATTTAATGCCTGTTATAAGTGACACATTGACAAGTTCAGAGAGGGAAGTGCTCTGGCTGTGATACAGGCATAACACAACTCCACCTCTGCAGTATTTCCAATAGTTTCCAATTGGAAATGTATTTCCAATGAGAGCATATATCAGTCCTGTGCCCAAGGACCACCCTACAGCTGTACAATCTCCAGTTCTGTTTGAACCTTTGGTTTCAGTAATGAAGGGAGCCGAGAGTATATCATAAGGAGGAAAACTACATAGTTTTAACTGTGTAAAGATCTAGAAAACTACTTCTAATTCCATTAATTTTCACAAAAACAGGTAGAAATGGTTCCCAAAGGCTTTAGAAAGGAAAATTGACGGCAGGAAGGAGGGGGACAACACATGGAAGTTAGGACTAAATTAGTCCTGGCACCAGTCTCATTCCTCTGAGGACAGTTCTCCAAGTGCTGCATCTTCACCTCCAAGCAGTCTAACAGTAAATGTGCCTCAAGCTGATCCAATGTTGGCATTTTGTCTAGACAGTCATAAATGCCCACATCCCAACAGCAGTGGAAAGTACTTCATCTACAAAAAGACTGGTCAAGCAGAAACCACTGAAACACTGTGATAAGTCAAAGCAAGACAAACACCAACTGTCTGTGGCTACCATTAAACTCGATGCACCCTAGATTTTGTGACCCTCCTCTGACATTCTGAAGCACCTCATCCAAATACACAGTTCTATTGTACGATCTGTTCCATACAAGTATCTCTGAACTCAGTTATTTCTCATGCTCTTTTGTTCTCCTCCCAGTCCTCTTTACTTCCTTCTACAGCAACTTAACCACCCACAGCATGAATACATGCATGAAAAAACCCATTTCTGGGTGAAAACTGGTCAGCTCAGAATTAAAATCAGACATGTTGACCACTCTGAGTACATGAGTCTTTGAATAAATGGCAGAATGTTTAAAAGCAGCTTAGATCTACCCCATGAACGGCAAAACAGAGACATCAGGTCTCAGTTTATTCAATGACCACTTATTCAATGACCACTTTCAAATGACCACTATTCACACGAGCCTTTCAAATGCACAGCCTGCTTGTTTGCAGAAACCCTGGGACATTATGCTCCAGGCTCATGCCTTAAGAATCATCTCCTTTCTTTTTCATTCATCTACAGGATTACTTTAATACCTGTTATCAGGGTATCTGTTGTGCCCTGAAGAACCTTTAAGAATGTGGAGAAACAATCACAAGCAATTGAATTCCTATTTACCACACCAACCTTGGGCGTCAGCTGATCAAATGTTTTCACTGAATACATGAGGTGAAATGCACTTAAGTAAAAAGAAAAAGTATTATAGTATAATATATACAGAAATAGAAAGACTTTCTAGATAGAAAGATTGCCTACATGAGCCATGCTTCATACACTGTTGGTGAAATTGTGTGTTTTGGAAAAAAGAAAAACAAATCTCCCCACTTTCAAAACTAAGTGAAACAATTCTTAATTCAATCTTTGAAAATAATTCATTTTGGAAAGGCAAAAGAAATGTCTTTTAAGCCTTTAGGTTTGCACTAAGATGCTAGCCTGAATCATATCGCTCAAGGACAACCAACATCATCTTCCAGTTCAAATCAACTGAATCATTTTTCCAGACATCAGTTCTTTCTGCTGAGCTCTTACTCTCTTTTCTGTCCCTCCAGCATATCCCATCCACATCTCTCTTTGTCCATGTTACTCTCAATAATAATGATTTTTCACTCTCCAGTACTGCAACTCAAGCTCCTAGTTTTGTCTTAGGTTTCCTTAGCTTGAGGCAGTCAGGACTAAAAGACAGATCCTCTCTCAAGACCTTCCTTTTTTCCTAGGTATGACCAAAGCAAGTCCTTCAGCTCTCTGCTTCCATCCCATGTGTTTAGGGGAGAACACTCTCAAGCAGGGGAAGTCCCTCCATCACAACTCTTCACACTCAGTAGAACCATGACTTCATTAAAAGACCTAAATTGTAACATTTCTGTGTCAGATTTTAAATTCAAACATATCTTGGTTTGCAAAATTGAAAGTAGATTTGTTTCTTAACAACACTGTAAACCTTTTAAATCACGTACAAGCAGCAGAACAAAACCTCCACACTGCTAGGGCAGAATAAGATATTTTAGTGCCAACTCTGGTCCATTAGATTTTAATTGGCTCCAGCTGGTAGCCCCATAAACTATAATGGTTTTTACCTGCAGCTGAGCAGCTGTCCACACAAAGAGAAGGCAAAAAATTCCCTACCCAGGAAAAAGAAGAAAATACGTTGCCTGTAACTTCTTCCTTACAGTCTAATACAGAACTAAGTGCAGCCAGTATACCAGATTAAACAGCTGTTTCAGAGCTCCTTTTTATCCAAAATCCAAATAACCTCAAAACCTTAAATACTGCAATATATTTATACAAGGAGAATCAGTCATTTAACCACACTTCTCCAAGGGATATGTATAATGCTGTACTAGTGAACGAGTCAAGTTTAATTCAGAAACTTAATATAAACTCAGGAACAGTGATGACCAGATCTTTCCAGATCTCTGCCTCTGGTCTACCTGCCTGGCTGGATGCACTACGGGATGCAGCACCTCACTGCTTCTCGCTGGCAAACTCAACAGAGGCTATGGCTCAGACCTACTCAGGTAAAAAGATTTACTTACAGAAACTACAGAACTGAATTAGTTCTGTCACTACAACAATGAAATATGATTTTAGTCAAACACAGGCAACTTTCCATGTATCACTTAAACGTGTATATAGACACAGAGACAGACATCAATTAAAAACAGTTCACAAAAATTATAGCAGCCTGATCAAATTCTTGTCTCTCTGCAGTAAATCCAGCGTGGCTAGCAAACTAAAGAGACGGTCCAGATTTTCACTGGAAGGCAAAGATCAAGAATGAACAAGGGGAAAAAAACAGAACAGAATTTCAGCCTGAGCTGTACATCAGCCTTTTCAAGTAAATAGTCTCACCTGCATTACTGCTAGCAATGGTAGTAACCAAAGTGACACTGTCTCCTGCAGTGACTCAGAAAAACATCTTCTGTCCCTCAGAGGAGAAGGCACTTCACAGAAGCTGCACAAGCCTTTCAGAAGCACCACAGCATTCCCCAGCACCACCGCTGAGCTTCCTCTCCACCTCAAGCAGCACAAGGATGACCCAACTGAATTCTGCAAGCACTGCCAAATGACCAGCACAGAGAGAGCTGCAAAAATCCTCCCTCGCTAATGGATACGTGCAACACCTGTAAGAAGAGGGATGGCACAGGCTCCCCTCCATAGTCATGAGACAGGTGTTGTGCCATCTCCCTGCTGAGCACACAAGCCTCATTCTCCCATGGCCCTGCCCTGCTCTTCTGCTGTTACAGAGGTCTTTGGAGGACCTAGACAAACCATGCTGAAGCACATACACCTGTAGTGGTGTGCAGGCCTTCACAGCTTGAAGCCTCAAAGATTTTCTCTGCTCAGGGAGCACCTGGGAGGACACAAGGTTGAGCTTTCCACCACACTCACAAACAAATAGTGCTTGCGCTCTGGCATCCCTCCTCCCAATACATGTGCCGGCAATAAAGCAAACAGACAGGGCTATTTAAAAAATGACCCTAATGATGTAAATTAGACAAACATTAATAAACTCAGCAGGTTATTTCCCTACTGGAAAAACCGCCATAGATCAGAACAACTCTCATGACGGTGATTCATATCGTTATACAAGGCCTGGGTCTGAAAATAAAGGTTCCACATGAGACTTGCATTGAAAACACCTTATCCGCCAGGATCGCCTTTATTATTTCTGAACTACAAAGAGGCCAATAAAAGAGCTGTATTAAAACAGGCCCCCTGTTACCAGAATGCTGTGATTAAATGTTTGACTTACAGTTTGCTTTATTAAGCAAAGAAAACACCGGCAGCTTTCCAGAGTTCTGAACGTTAAATCAGTTTTTTGGAATCAGGGCTGACCCAAACCTGCTCACATCCTACAAGCCTGGAAACGGCACATAACACAAACCTACAGGTTTGTATTTTATCCTTCTGTAAAGTGTTGGATTCCTGATTATATAAGGGTTAATTTCCTGTTACAGGGATCTCCTAAAGCTACATGAGACAGATGAAAGTATCACAGGTTTTGCTCTTGATGGCAGAAAGCTTATGCCAGACAGCTGCAACTTCTCATTTTAAAAGAAACATCATCTTATATTAAAATCTCGTCTAAGAATTCTCATATCCCTAATATTGTTAGTTAATGATGTCATTTCTATAGGTGAACTAATACATGATACTTGAAAAACATTACAGGATTACAGATTAACAGCCAAAAGGCTGGAAACACCAGAGTATGCACTGTTCCTGTCTCCATAGTGGAGAAAACCTTAAACATGAAGTTCCTTAAACACCTGTAACAGAACCTAGATCAACAGCACTATCAGTATGACAGTGGTGGATGAGGCCCCCAGGCACCTACCAACCACGCTCCACCCTTCCAAGGCCTTCTGCGAATATACTGGTTCAGCTGATTTGCCTTTAGAGAGATGATGGCCATTTTAGCACTTGAAAACTCTCCCAACACTGTCTTCTGCAATGTCCTAGTAAGAATGATGAATATCATATAGCATGACTGTTTAATTCTATGCTAGCAATAAAAAAGTATGGAAGTGGACCAAAATACCACTTCAAACACTGTTTATAAATACGATGTCAGCAACCAGTGCACAATGCCGAAGCCTGAATCCTCAAGATATTTAGACATCAACCTCTGTTTCAGTACCTACATGCCTATGATAACCTCAAAATCCTACAGCTCAGCTGCTCTTTCAATGCCTTGGGTGTACCAAGCTCACAGAAGTCTGTATGCAGAAAACAACCCACTGGGTTTGCCCAACCCTGACAGCTCTGTACCAACAAGCCAAACCTTCCTCATCTGTTGTGGTGAAATGGTCCAGTTTGTATCACTGTAAACTGCATAGAGAGAGACTTGGAGCCAGCTCACAGATGGACACCTTACACAGGTGCCACACACAGGCATTCACATGTGAAAAAGTCACCTGAGCACTCATTACAGTCAACAGAGTCCATGTCAACTGCTCAGCTCATCCTAAAATAGGCACTTAAGTTTGGTTAGCTGAACAGCCTTAGACTGTGTTGCTTTAGTAGCCTTATAGCTTTTGATCCTTACAATGAGATCTTTACTGACTTTATAATAGAAGCTTAGGGTCCTTCTTTACATGTAGACACCTCTATTCAGATACTTATATTCACAAACAGGATCTTACCCTGAAGTCTAAACACATGATGCACATTCAGGTTTTACTGAATGTGTTTTCATCCAGCCTTTTCAAGCCCAAAGGGATGAGTGCCTTCATGAGGACTTTGGGAAAGCTTACACCAGAAACAGATTTTACAACATTTCGGTTTGTTAGTGGCAAATGAAATGTTATGTGTGCTGTTCCTTCCTCCTGCGACTTTTAAGTATAAAGTGAATTTCAGATACGTGCTTAGCTGTTGTTCCTCACATAAGGTTTAGCTGCTCTGTTCCACTGTATCACTCAGTACAATCAAACCTGTGAGGCCACAAAGGATTTAAGCATGTCATTTAATCATTCTCCAAAAGGCAACCTGAACAATGCCACATCTTTATCACTGCTTATGGCATCTCTTACTCTGATAGCTGTAAAAGCAAGAATCACTGTTAAGCATTTAATCCTGTCAGACAGGGATATTAACCTGCTATTTTAGAATCCATTGCCATCTGATCTGTGCAGCACTGACAATGATGGCTTCCCAAGGAACAATTCTTTCTGCCAAAAGAAAGAACAATACAAATACCTTTGATGGAGATGGAACACTAGGCCTGGTGGAGAAAACTTTTGATGGAAGTTATTTCAGTAAAAAAAGTGGGGGGTGAAAGAGTTCTTTAGAACATTCATTAACTTCCTGTAGTACGTAACAGATTTATCTCTTCCCCTCATTTGTAGGTATACACACATACAATATTCACTTAGCTGTGCCTACAAGGATAAAATCAAAGAATGACCTCATGGCACAGTTAATGTTCTAGCAAGGATCTCAACTCCAAAGGACGCCTCAAGCAGGGGGAAAGCGAATAAACAGAAAATCTTAAATCACAGATTAGACATCTGCTTGAACAAGTACTGAGCTGAGACTAAGCACAACAACTGAAGGAAGCAACTGGACTCTGGGCAGAATACAGCCGTACCAGCTGGATTCAGCTGACAATGACTCTCAGACATGAGATGTTTCATTCATATTTCACACAACAGCTACAGGAGTAACGAGCAGATGGTTTTGCTATTCCCACCACTTAGTGGACCATAAAATGATGTACTGACAGGTAGGAGACAGAAGAATTTGAAGCAGGTAATACTATGGCGGTGTACAGTATGTCAAAATCCAGGGTGCAAAATACTTAGCAGAATGTACCCAAAATTGGACTTATTAACATATTAACAACTAATCTTGTATTATAATTTTAATTTATTTTTTTAAGCTCAGAGGGCAAAAATTATGAGCAAGGATATTTTGGAGTGGACTCTAACTAATCCATTCAGACCTGTATGTTCTTCTACACTAATGGAAGAGACACTAGGATCATCCATATGTATATGACCTGCAAGCCTGACTACTGCAGCACACAGTGCATGGGATTGAAAGCTAGAGGTCTAAACAAACTCCAGCTGGTGTAACAGGCAGCTGTCCGATTAGTAAAGGATTCACTGTCTCACAGACACACTGATGCTCCGGTCACTGTACTCACTAATGAGAATAACGTAAAAAATAAAACTAAAAAAACCCAAAACCCACAAAGTTTTGATCTTCAAATCTAGCCTACTATTTATTTATTTATTATTTATTCTTACTGAGAACAGCCCTGAGGAGAAAGACTTGGGGGTGTTGACTGGCAAGCTCAATGTGACCCAGCAATGTGTGCTTGCAGCCCAGAAAGCCACCTGTACCCTGGGCTGCATCAATAAAGGGACTTTTTACAAGGGCATGTAGTGACAGGAGAAGGGGGAATGGTTTTAAGCTCAAAGAGGGTAGATTTAGATTAGATAAAAGGAAGAAATTCTTCCCTGTGAGGGTGCTGAGGCGCTGGCACAGGGTGCCCAGAGAAGCTGTGGCTGCCCCATCCCTGGCAGTGGTCAAGGCCTGGTTGGATACAGGGGCTTTGAGCAACCTGCTCTAGTGGAAGGTCTCCCTGCCCGCAGCAGGGGGGTTGGAACTACATGATATTTAAGGTCCCTTCCAACCCAAACCATTCTAGGATTGTATGATTTGACCATCAACTGGAAATTCCAGCACTGAGTTTCTCCCATGGTATGATGGTGTCTGGGGCTGAAACTGACTTGCTTCCTCAAGCTAACATGAAGACAACTCAAAGCAGTGTTGAAAAGCACCCCTGGTTTCTCTTGGAATAAGTCAAACCATGCAGAACTTCATTCAGAAGCCAAAAAATCCCAACTTCAAAATACATTTGAGATTCTTTTTAAATCTCATGAATGACTTTTTAAGTCTAATTCATTAATTTAGGACTGGAAGTTTTCAATATTTTAACAAGAAATCTAGCAATGTGTACCAGATTTCATTTCTCTGCAAAATATTTTTATTAAAAATTAACCATTTAATTAGTAGCAAAACACAAAGTAAATTACTCTCAGTGTTATACTAAACATAGTGCAGATTTTTGCTGCAATTATCAAAATGTGAATGAAGTAAAAGAAGAGCTTTTATTCCATGAAGATAGCTGTCTGTGTGAGAAGCTGCACTCAGGTATACCACGCCTCCTCATCTATCATTTGTCATTAGGGTTTTACCCAGATTACTCACCTTCATGGGCCTTTTCTCATATTTTTGGACAAGCACCTTGCTAAAGACAAGGTTGGGATCAACCCCCCCCACACACCTTCCGCTTCCGTACATGAATGAAGAGCAGCTCCAATGTAACGCTTCCTTTAGTGAGACAAGGCCTGGATCTCATGTCTGTATTGTTTCCAAACGCCACGGTATAATAAAGATAGCACCTGTGAACTTGGAAAGATGAGATTTTATTATGAGAGCTACAGCCACTGAGGTGAAACACTCCTATTTTCATGAAATCTGGGCAACAATCCTGCCTGACCCCAGTACACCAGGTTGTGGGCTTTGTATCCTCCCCAAAAGAGGGCATCTGCAGAACCACCTCACAGCTCAGCTCACTGCCTCTCTGCACTGACTCGGAGGAAAGAGACTGCCATCTACTGAGTTAACCCATCTATTAGCAAAAACGGAGCTGAAGCAACGAAGAAGAGGTTCATGGTTAAGGCAAGGAGGTTAAAGAGTTTCCACAGACATCAGCTGTTCACACTAACAAGGATTTAACAGGGAACGATGACTTTAAGTAAGCCTTTTTCTTCCCTTCCTCCCCAGCTGTTTTCCCTTAGTCAACAAAGTGTTTTTCTAATGGGAATTGTTCATTCAATGTATACTTTTACAACACCTAACCCCTGTAATCCTTTTGCTCTGAAGGACAAAGGTTGCTGTGCCTGCTGTTCTGCTGCACTGAAAAAGCAACGCAAAAAGGTGGAATATCAGAAAAAGAGAGAAAAGGGTAGTGAGAGTTGCAATGAGGGAGGCTTTCGAGCACTCAAAATGTTCATCAAAACATTTAGATGAAACAGTCAGTGGAAAAGATCAGAGAAAAAGCAGTAAAACATATCATGAATAGAAGAACATTGCCACAAACAGCTAGTCCCCACTGACAGTGCAGTGGATTGCTAGCATTAAGGCAGATCTTAATAAGTCTTAGCACTTGAATAGCATCTCAAAGCAAAGATCTCAAAGCAACTGCAAATATTAAGATCCCTTCTTGCACCAGGTGCTCTGCCTGCTCATCTGTTAATATCCATCAGAGCACATGATGTTCAATATCCTGCAGTACCCAACTCTAATTGATTAAAAGCCTCAAAACAACACACTGAGAGAAGAATTACTGCCTCCAATTTAACCAGGTAGAAACTAAGAAACAGAAGATGCTGCACACCTCTACGTTCCACTAATTTTCCTTGCAGACCAGAGAGTTCCTACAGCAAAGATAAAGCTGAAATGTTCAGTCCCAAATGCCTGTATACAGTTAACTATCCAAATAGCAAGTGCTGAGAATGTTGAGTGTCCAGAATGAAAAGCAGAGTTGTGGCTTTGCCTTAAGAATCTAGGAGGCATATATACGCACCTGGCTGTAGAACATAAACTCAACACTTGGTCCAGGTGACTTTTCCAATGTTGTGCAGTAAACTGGTATCAAGGTTGAGGCGAGAATATATGACTTCTTCTTCCTAGCCTAAAATGCCATCCCATTTCTCCCACAATGGAAAGCGAGCCAAAACCAAGAGGGTAATTATTTTATCTCAGGATATCTCAATTCCATTTAGCCAGCTCTGCCCTGAAGGAAATAAAACTTTTCCGCTTTACTTCTTCCCAGTGCTGTTACAAGCAAGCATTACCACATAATTTCATCTGACTGCACCTGTTCTTGACAATGTCACTTTCCAACTGTGCAGAGATTTGGAAATGGTTATTAAATACTCATCAAAGAAGGAAAACAAAATTGAATCTAAATGGACTGTGCTACACTCCATGGAAGAGAGACAGCTGGCAGAGCTATACTGAACTGAGATACCCTGTCAGGCTTCATAAGGAATGCCATCCAGCTCCACTGGTGGTATCACGGCTCTAGTGGCAGACTCCCACATTCCACACTATCTGCTCAAATCGATTCTCCATACACAGCAAGAGATGTCTTGCTTGGATTCCTTCTAACAGGCTGCTGAATATGGCCATTCTCAGGAGCACCTGAACAGAACTAATTCAGCTGGTTTGTTAAATATATATATATCAATATCAGCGCTCATTTTTTATCTTACGCTCTTTCAAGTAGAATCACCCATTCCCACTCATCATTCAAGGCAGAAATGCCTGGAATAAAACTAATTTCCTACACTATACACCCTCCGGGGAAAAAAGAATTAGGCTCATGGGAAAGTCCACTATGTGCTTATTACAGCCAACATCATTTGTATTGAAACACATTGTCTCTTGCATAGACTCAGAGATGCCCCACTCTCCATCTCCCAGGGAGGTCATGTCATTCCCTAGATGCTCTAAAGAGGATCTGTGAAGTGGCTACAAACACAATGCACCCCCTTCCCACCAGGCAAGTTAAAGCAGGCTCCAGCATCCAGCACATTCAAGAAAATGCACCCTGAGGAGACCTGTGCTTCCATGTACCAGCTTGCTGCTGGTATTGCCTACATGTTTGCTTCTGGGTTGTCTTTAGTGACGTACTGGAACCATAACCACAGTCTCAGAGCAGAAAATCCTAAGATAAAGAGAATTACTCCACCTGTTTTTTAATTGATCAGATTTCTAGCGGATACAACCAGTTCAGAGGTTAGTCCCACTCAACCCTGCACTAACAAACCTCAGCAGCACCTGCTAGCAATAAAAAGGGTTACACAACTATTGACTGTAAAACCGAGAACTGCAAAGGATAGACCCTGGCAGCCAAATTTTCTTCCCCATGCTAATAAGACCTACAAGAATCCAGCCTACAAGTAGAAAAAATACTGCTCTCAAAATAGAAGAGGTGCAAATATTAGGAAATATTTATATATAGTCATCTTGACTTGATTGCAAGGCTGTTAGCTACAATCTTTCTGCTTGCTGCAGTCATGCATATTTCCAGCCATTTTAAAGCAGTGTCTTGCACAATCTGGAGCTAAAGACTGTATTAGAGAGATGTTGTGACATTTTGCTGCTCAACTGCTGTAAAATGATAGTAAATAACTGATTTTTTCACTATCCAAACTGTCAAGCTACAAGCAGAGGGGGTGAAGGAGGAAACCTTGGGGGAACAGGTCTGATCTCATTTTTATCAGTGGTTCACTTCTACCAAATGCAGCCATCAGAGAAAATGCAGCAATCCTTAAACAGTTAAAATTGGAAAGACACAACATCCCCCAGAAAATAGCTAACGGAATACAGAGATTTTCACCTCCAGGTCACTAGCTCAAATCTGGCTCTCAGGAGCAATGAGACTGCCGGGCAAGCTCCTCAGCTGGGTTGAAAGATGCTCTTAAACCAGCCAAGGGCTTGCTGCTAGTCAGCAAGTTTTGAGAAATAATCCACTGCACACCAGTCCTGCTCTTGGAAGAGGCTGTAACTTCTGCATGCAGAATGTCTTTTACTATCACAGCCAAGGCATATTAGCATAGAGGATGAAGTAGAAATACACTGCCCAGGATGCTTATTTAAATTGCAACACTTTTATCTTCCGTCATGGTTGACAGTTCCCAATCCGATGTTACATACTAAGCTCTTTTATTCAAGATGGGTTTTTTTACTGTTTCTGCTTCATACAAATGGTCTGACAAACTTGTATCAAACCACAGAGGGAAGGCAATGGGAAGGAATACAAATAAAAAAAGTAGATAAACTTTTAGGCTAAGAAATAGTGGGTTTTTTCATACAGTGAGAGCGCGGAACTGCCTCCTACATGCATACAGATGTCACACGTATAAAGGGATCAGAGAAATTAGAGAATTGAATTAGAGTCATAAAAGGTCTGATTTAATGGGCACTGGAACAGGACTACAGAGACTCAGAACATGTACTAATTCCAACTGAAGTCAAAATTAACATCTCCACCTGCTGTAATGGCGTGCAGACAGATCTTTTAGATTAGTGTAGTGGAATAACAAGTGATAAATCCATCTCCAGATAGACAGATGTATTATGAAGAAACATGAAATATAAGGGAAAAGATCTCTGGAAGTCATCAGGTCCAATGCCCTCCTGAAAGCAGGGTCAACTTCCAAGTTAGAGCAGGCTGCTGAGGGTTATACCTGGCCAAAAGGTGGGGATCCCACAACTTGTCTGGGCACCTTTTATAATGCTTAACCACCAATGGTTGTCACAGTGAAGAAGTTTTTACTAACATCTAATTTTTATGTTCTTTATAGCAGCAAAAGATCAAGAATGCCCCTGAACTGCTGCTAGTCCCACCTCAATAGCACAGAGGTTTCCTCATCAGATCTGATGATATACTGTATCTTCTGCTTTTTGGGTTTTTTTGAACTTTAACAGCTAAAAATGCAGCTGAAAAACAGAAAGAAATCTGTTTATTTGGCATCTCAGAATCCATGACAGTAACTGCTCTGATTCTTCCCAACACCAGAAAGCAAAGTCTGTGTAAGCAGTCAACACCACCAGCATCAGATTTACAGATGGTGAAGCTGTCTGTAGGTACTCTCTTCTCAGAGGCATGAAATTTATATACCTAATCCCATTAATACCTATCCTATGTTTTTGGAAATTTTCGTTCTTAAGTTCCACCCTTGTTACTCAAGAAACTACAGAGATTATGCCCAAGGAGGTTATTTCCACAATAGCAGCATGGTTTTGGTGACAACACAGCTTGCAGCAGATGATGTTATAAAATCTCTGCTATATTAACTTCATCACAGTAGTCCCTTGGGATATATTACCAGAGTGTCTTTCTCCAATAAAACTCAATTTTTTAAATACAAATGAGCAGAACTATGTTTAGTTCTCAGTTCTGAGTAGTTTAAGATGGCGTTAGAACTACACCTCCAGTGTTTTCAGGAATTGGGTACTTAGCAGTAATCCGCAGCAGAGCATGCAGATAACAAAATACAGTTCTCACAAAGCATTTGAGGGAATAAAAAGCAGTATCATTTTCCTAAAACTAGAACCTGTTACAATATTAATGATTTATATATTCAAAAGCTCTCAACTAACACTCAGGCAACACGGTGGAACATAATGTCAATATTTATAAATACATAAATAGATTAAAATAATAGCACTGAGAATTCTCTCCTACTGACTCCTTTCCAATAAAGACTTAGTATGTACTGCAGTTCCCCCTGATTCTTCTCTGACAGAAAGATACACGTATTCTCTGGCAAATTCAGCACTACTGGTGGGGAGGAGGAGGTGTTTTGTCAAAAAGGGAGCCTTCTCTTTTTTTTTTTTATATATATGCATTGAAATTTCCCAGTGAACAAAACCTACCCAGGAATTGTTGAACTTCTGCTGAAAGCTTCATTTTTGCAATATAGCTGATGATTTCACATGCTTAATTTAACGAGAAATACTGAAAGGACTTGACTTTCAGTAAGTGTCGAGGATGGACTCTCTCAGAACTGGACATTTTTATGGGGCAACAAGACAGGCAGATAAAATAATCAGTGATTTTTCAAAGGGCAAATCAGCAATCAGCTCCTAGAATGACAGGCCCAGGAGACTGAGCAGCTAATATTACGCACTCATGTAGGAGAAGACTTGAATACAATACCTTACCCAGCAGAAGCCCTGACAGAAGTCAGTAAGACAGCATGTAATTACCCAAGCTGGAATTTTGCCCAGATAGCCAAGTTAACAACCTAGAACATAGACACCATGGATCTTTCATTACCACCAGTGCTCACAACCTAAGTTTTATGCATCATGAAGTCTGGCCTGGGAAATAAGCAAAGCCTCCAGTACATACGACTGCGTGAAGAAACAGTAAAGATTTTGGTGGCTCCTAGGGAAAAGGG
>NW_009943939.1:13958-66776 GCF_000696875.1 Nestor notabilis
GATCTGCAAAGATCTTTCCAGGAAGGTAATATGGACGCAGAATCTGATTTTTGTCTCAAATGACTTGCAACTAGCAAGATCTCTTGGAAGAGAAAAAAAAGGATTGGGCTCAGACAACCACCCAGACAACCACCCTTTTCTTTCAACAGTCAAGGAAAGTTTGATGATGCTGTCTCTTGATTTAATGTTGCTCTAGCTAGGTATGAAAGGGAATTTCAAAGCTACTCCACTATTTAAAGAAACTCTTATTGCCTTAAAGCTTTTAGAGTATATATTGATTGTATTACCAAGAGATAAGAAACACCGTCTTTTAAAGAACATCTGTTGTTACCATCTTCATCTGACTCTGATTTTCTTCTGTTTTTCGCTTTCTTGTGTGTTGTGATAAGAACAGTGAAGGGTTAGATGTGTTTCTCATTTTTGGAAAAAGTTTTATTTGTTCACCTCTCTCAAAAAACATGCTAAGGCCTTCTTTTTAATATGAGTTAAATTGCTTTATGGTAAACAAAGTTTAGAAAAGAGCTCTACCAGAGAGATGGTGAAAGGCAGAACAAAACCAGGTTTTTCTTTATCACGTACTGTAATTCTTCAGTCAGCTGGCTACTTTATAATCAGGCAGGGCTCCCTTGTCACTGCCTATCTGT
Organism: Nestor notabilis; assembly: GCF_000696875.1. Taxonomy (NCBI): domain Eukaryota; kingdom Metazoa; phylum Chordata; class Aves; order Psittaciformes; family Psittacidae; genus Nestor; species Nestor notabilis. The sequence continues at coordinate 14,603 of NW_009943939.1, forward strand.
TCATACCATCCCACTGCAACAGCACCTACACATCACCAAATTTACTCCCTACATCTAGATGACAGTAGGGACCAATTGGCAGGAAAAAAAAAAACCAACAAACTGTGGCTTTAACCTGGTTTAAAATTTGGTCTCCAATTTTTTAAATTCATTTTAGCCAGGAAATTGGAAAAATCATTATTATTCATTCAGATTTTCTTGTAAGACCTAGAAGAGGTCGTTGGCCACAAGGCCATCCATCTTACCCATGCAGGAGTTAAGGAGGTAGCAAACCAGGCAGCAGTACAACCATACATGCCCGTGTCAGAGCCTAACCCTCTTCCCAGGCACTGTGCTGGGTTACACAGGCTACGAGGTAAAACGATGTGTTCATTTCCTTACCTTTTCCTTGTTAATGTGTCTTTCTCAAGTTATTTTTCTCAGTATATTTTGGCTACAGCACAGATGACCCATTGTAATTTGCCTGCAGAGTCTCACTTTGAAGGTCTCAGATGTTTGGTTTAACTCAGAAATGTGACTGCATAAAGATTTCACATTTTTATTGCTATTTTTCTTTTACTCTACTGCCCACATAGAGTCCCAGTGAAATCTGTTCAGTAGAAAAACACGAGCAGGGCATGCTGCTTTCTGCTTCTGCTCATCCTGCAAATCTAACTCGGCAAAGAGGCAAGGAATTGGATTTTATTCTGGCTCACACTTCATCAGCAGGATTGTTAATGAAGTCCCAGCATTTTCACCTGCACCACCACATTAACAGAAACTTGTTTAGCACCACAGCAACAAAGAGCAAAAGTACAGTAGAAACCCACAGTGCTTCTCTGGCATTTACTTCATCCCCCAGCTCTCTTTGAAGGAAGGATTAAATCCACAGCTGAAATAAACATCTTTCTCTTGGAAAAAAAGCCAAAAAAACCCCAACACACAGATTCCCTCTTAACTGTCTGTGTTAAATCTGGCTTTTCAATAGCATTACTCTTTGCTGTAAAATCAAATAGCATCTGCAAATTGCAGTAATTCCTCAAAAAAGGAGATTTGTTAGTTGTTTGTAATTGGTGTCACTATTCAGAAATACGCTCTGTTAAAGCAAGAAGTGGATACTTTTGACGCTACAAATTTGTTTTCAGTTTCCGGGTTTCCAAACAAATAATAAATCATAAGGTGACAAATACTTTAACTACCTTCAGGCAACAGACGTTTTAGTATGGTCTTGGGAGTTTGGTTTTTTTCCCAGGTTTTGGTTTGGGTTGCTTGGTGGAGGTTTTTTAGGCGTTCTATAGTAATCCATGGTATCAGTAACAGAGCTATTTTGTTACTTCCGGAGAATAAAAACAGGTCAAACTTTGATCTTAATTAAGATGCAAGAACACCCCTAATGTTCAAGAAGGTATTTGGGATTTAAAAGATGAATGCAGGTCTAAAAGCAAGCAGATTGGTGAAGTTCTCTTATATACGGACAAAAGGACAAGGAAAAAAGAAAACCTGGGAACTATAAAGTTAAGTCACCTATCACCAAACGCATTGAAGTGCTTGTACGGGCAATTAGAGATCTAGCAAGCAACCAGTAGCAACTGAATTAGTACCATAATTCTGATACCCTTTTTGGCTTCTAGGCACATATTAGAAGCTTAAAGTTTTTGTGAGGGTTTTTCCTACAATAAGCCTTAACATCTGCAAGCTGTGTTCAAAATCCTATTCATTACCAATGCCAAGAATATGAAAGGACATTACCCAGCACACACAGGCAGGAGCCAATTCATCTAAACTCAGCATGAAAATGTGCTGTTACTATTCAAACCAGAGGGCACAACAGGCAATGAGGCACTGGCTGGCCTTTGTTGCTGCAGGGTTGATCAAATTATCAAGTAATATACATTCTGGTTTTAAAAAAAAAAAAAAAAAGAAGAAAAGAAAAATAGAAAAAGAAGACAGTAAACTGAATCTTAAGATGAACAAAAACCCCGAGCTTGCTCCAGGACTAGCAACTGATTTAAACTATTTAAAACTTCAAGCGTATTTCTGAACTTTGAGTACTAATGCATCATTGAAAACCAAAGAGAGCTGATAGCAAGCCAGTGCAATCAGCTAAATCACTGAGATCAGACCAAAGATCTTTCTGAAGCAATTAGGGCATACTTAAGGGCTAAGACTCATGAACAAGCACTCACAGAAAGTCACCACAGCTCAGCTGACTTACAGGAACTGGTAAAGCAACAATACCTGTGCTGACTTGGAGTCCCCTGAAGAACTACGGCACAAAGAAAAATTAGCCTAAAATTGCCAGAAAGCCCAAATCTGAAAAGTCATTGATTAAATATCAAAACAGCCTGGCATAGCTAGAGCAGGTAACCATCTTTCCCTCACATTGAAGCAAGACTCCTGGGGAGACATTCACAAAGCAATTACGGGCTTAGGAGCCAACTCAACTTTGAACACATCCACAAACAGTAAGTCTCCAGAAGAGAAACGAAGTCTCCAGCAGGTAATTCAGAATCACAACCTTTCTTTTTGAAAGAGGCAGACAAGTCTGAAATCTGGCTCCTCAGGGTCAAGTTAAGCTCATGAATCCATCTTTAATACAATTTGCTGACTGCTGTCTAATCACAGGGCCACAGACATTCAGAGAAATGTCACAACAAGGAAGCCAGAGAAAGTCGCCCCTTCAGGCAACCCACATCCCCGATACAAGCCAGAACAACCAAAACAGAAGAGTGAAGAAAATCTTCAGCAGCCAGAAAGTTGTTCTCAGCCTTAATTGACCAGAACACTGTATGCCATCTGTAATTTTACCCTGATGAACTGTGCACGTAGGGACCCTCCGTTCCCAGCTCAACTGCTGGCACAGCCAGACACTGCAGTCCCTCACTCTGAGGTTACGAAAAATCCCAGCTGCGCAACTGGCCCAGTAGCTATGGCATGTCAAATACAAAATACATCTTTCATATATCTAAAGCACTGTTACCTCCTTAGGTGTAGGATGATAATCATACAATTTACATTTACATCACATTTATATACATCATATCTACCCCTCTCATTGTGCTTTTATTAGATAATCCAAGTATAAGCCTGCAGCACAGCTGGGCAGTGATTTTAACCTCTCCTTTTAGCATTTCATTCCCTCCTATAATAATCTTTCACCCTGCAGTTTGCTGGGGATTTTTTTCTTATTTTTTTCCGTTTTCCCTGCTCATTACCTTGGCAGCCCAAGGGAAGCAGGGTTTGGATTAACTTTCAGAAACTCCGTGGAGGAAGTACAAAATATTACAACTCATACAGCCCAATACCTGTTTAATTTAATGTTCACTGGAATATTTATAGGTCACGGCACTTTGTTAAATGTGAGACTGCATGCAAGGGCGCTTTATCTTAAAAATAAATCTGCTCAGGATAAGGACATGAGTTTAGATATACTATACTTACAGGTGGCTTTTTTCATAACATCAACATATTTCACTCCTACAAGCGATTACTTCAGTAGCCAAAGAATACAGGAAAGTAGAGAGAGCACTTGCAAAAGTGATTCTCATCTTGTTTTGCAAATCATTATTAAAAAGTCACTCTTGAAAAATAAAAGAAAGAGCAGGGAAGAGGTCAGGTGTAATGTAACCTATCTGCTCAGGAGGAAAATTCCCATGTTGAGAGCAGTGTTAAATCAATAAAGCTTAGCAAATTTTAGAGAGGAACATTTACAGTTGCTCCTTCATAAAGTAATTGAAACATGTTTCTGTAGCACCCTCTTCCCTTGCCTTCACTTTCTCTTTGTTCCTCTCAGAGAGGGCTATGGAAGATGACTTGGTATAAACGGGGGATTACTTTCCTCCCTCATTGCTCACTCCCCATTTGCTCTGTTTTGGTAGTACAGACCATCGCTTCACAGTACAGAGGGGCCACAGGTACTTTTACTTACAGAAATTGAAGTAGAAAGGGATGATCAGTAAGCCAGGTCATTCCCAGGTTCTATTTGGATTCTCAAAAGCCAGAAGAGGTTATTTAGACAACCAATCTTTTTATGCTCCGCTCTCCTCCTCTGCACAGGAGTGCGGCTGGGCCAGATCAGCATCACTCGCTGTGCCAAAGCCCCCAGGGTAGGAAGGAAAGGAAAGGGGCCTGGTACTGCTCTCCTTTCTGTGGACCCACGCACAGGGAAAGTAACAACCACATGCTCGTTCTTGGAAGCAGTCTGCCTGCTAATGCTGCCTTTGAAATGTTCTAACTTCTCATTACAGCTCCAGCTGAGCGGCAATGCTACTGCTAAGTCCTAGGAATTCAGAAAATTAATACGTTTTCATAAATCATGTCAAACTTTCAAATTCTCCCTCCTTGGTCTTAAAAATAACAATCAGTTCCGTTTCCTAGGTTGGGTACAGTTGTTTGCAACAGCTACATAAATCTGGAACACGTCCACATCACTCCAGATTACCACCACTACGAACGAGCAGAATCCAGCCCTATGGTTTCACCCTTTTAAATGTTTTCTGGCATGTTTCATTTTGCAGAACTGCTTTTGATCGTGGATCTCCAGTCTCAAAAAGATTCATACAAACAAAAAGAAGCATTTAGCAAAATTTAAATCATAGCAAAATTTTGAATTACATCGGGTTTCATATCGCCTTCTTTTCCTTTCACCCCTACTTGCTGAACAATGCCTAAATTTAGGACACGGACTGTAGGGTCCGAAGATGCAAGCAAAGAATCCTACTGACATCAAAAACTATTTTCACATGAGCAAGGTGAACAGGATCTGGCCCAGAATCCCTAACAGGGGGAGAGGCGGAAGGCAAAGAAACTGAAAATGAGAAACTGAATCCCCCAAGGCTCAGTGTCACCATGTCAGCACCAATGTGGGCACTGCTCCATTTTATTTTACACAGAGACATGAACTTTAGCTACATTAAAAGCCAGCTCTATCTACAGCTGTTCTTTGATGTCTAAGGCCAGATGGTTTCCAAAAAAGACTTATTCAAGCCATTGTAATCCACACCAAAATGGAAGCTGGTAATGCTCTAGTAGGATAATGTGAGAGAATGTGCAGTGAGAACTCGGAAAGAAAACGCAAAGCTGATCTGAATCAGTTGCTCTGTTCCATCTATTTGATGAACGGCTGCTGCTGCTGCTTGTCATCACAAGTTCTGTTATAACATGTTCCCTTAGTGTAATACCTATTTTCTCCCTTTTTTTTTTTAGATCATTCAGGCTGTGAAGGCCCAACTTAATCCTTTCTCTGCAGTAAGCACCATTTTGGCTGATTATCACTGATGTTCTGACAACAAAAAAAGCAAAAGACATTAACTCCTGACAGCATCGCACTTACAGAGTTGGCCCCACATTTGTTTTCTGCTTTCCTTTCGTCCTTTCCATTTCAATTTTTATTCTCCTGTATATTCAGTGACATGCTTTACAACATGCCGTGTCCCCCCACCGCCTTCTAACCACGCTTTGACAGCATTCAGTGCTAATCCAACAGTTTGCACAGGTCCATAGCACAAGGTCAAGTCTAATTATCTTCTTCACTTTTCCCCCATTCCCTCAAGGCAGTAATAGCTTCAGGGAATTAAATACCGGATCAAAAATGAGAACTCTGCTCCTATTAATTGACCTGCATTTTCAGCAGCACTAGAAGGCGAATGTCAGGGTCTCAGGTGCAGCAGAATAAAGACATTAGCACCCGCTGTCATACGTTAGGCCTCCTTACCCCATTCGTAATGTTCAGAACTCAAACAAATTGCCCAGGCAGTATTTTTCTAGGTTTGTACCATAGGCTGCAAGAAGTTGAGGCTACGTACAAGATGCAGACTTGTTATCCTGAAGTGAGCTTTTGTTTGATAAGAATTTTTCAGTCCAACTTTGCTTCGAATATTTTCTTCCATCTTTCTCCACATACATGTAATTCCTCATCTCCCTTGCCCATACTCCTCGCCTCACACAGACAATAAGGCATCCAAAGTTCACCAAGTACCTCCTAGGAGGCAGAAAGACAAAGCTAACATTCGTACTCTTTCATGGTTTAAATAAAGAGAAGACTACAGGAGAAACACATACTGAGAACAAGCAAGAAGAAATTAAGCAAAGGTCAGGTTTTCAAGATTATGAGTTTCCTTGTTTACTCTGGAGGCAAGTCATGTTCTGCCAGAAGCATGCTATAATCTATTTCACAGTGTTAGGATTAGAATTCATGTTTAAAGTGTAGTAGCATGTATTAAAGACAGCAAGTAGTCCTCTTCATTAAAAATTAAGAGACACAAAAAACCCTGAAAGGAGCCAGCAGACTAAAATTTAGATAACTCTTATCATATCTACAGCTCTCTAGGATATCTCCTGATAGATACCAGCAAACAAGTTAAACTTACCAAATTTTCTCCAGTTCTGCTGCTGCCATATTGTGCCACAGATGGCATCCTCCTCCTCACAGAGGAGGAGTATGCACCCAGCAGGCACATTGTCATTTTCACAACACCCAGCTCCTCTCCATGATGAACATAGTAAAGCCCTGACACATCATTCTTATTGTTGAAGTCTCTCCAGTGGCTTTCATTCCAGGACACCTCTCGTCCTCTGCAGTATTTGCATAGCCCGTGTTTTCACTACTTATGTCACGCCAGTGTGCTCCAACATACTAGTAATGGCAACCTCAAATAGCCATTTGCCCTCTGTTGCCTCAAGCTCTCTGACACATCTAGCCCCATGAATGCTGTCTCAGGACCAGCTGAACAGATTCCTCTCTAAAATCTATTTCTCTTTGAGGTTAACTTCTCCTTTTGCTTACCCTTGTAGGGACTGATTACCTAGCCAGCTATGGGCCATATCATGCTTGCCCTCACCACCTTCCATCCCTTCATACACTTTGAAACATCTTACATTGATCACAAACTCCCTGGAACATAATTTCTCATTTGCTACGTGTTTGCACAGTTGTCAGAGCACCATGGACCAGAGCTGACTACTAGCGCCCTGTGCAATCAAAATTAACATCTAACAGCAGCAACAACAGTTTTCAATTCCTGTTTATATTAAGAGTACCAGAGAACACAAACACATACAGAGTCTTCTTTTCAAACAGCAGTTTAACATGCTTTTTTCTATTATCTTCAATTCTCATGTAACCACCCTGAATGACTCCATCCACACTGATGACAGAATTCCTTCTTTCTTACTCTTTTCTGCTTCAGGAGGTTGGTCTCATGTTGGTTTAGGATGAGCAGCTCTCCCTTCTCTGTTCCGTAAGTAAAAAGAGACACACCACTGCCCTCTCTGTTGTCTTGGTAGAGCCTTCACCCAGGTGTCAGGGAGGAAAGAGACAAGACTAAAATCTCCATTGACGAGAGCAGACACAAAGAGCTGCTGCAGGCGGAATGGCACTGCAGAGGTCTGGGATATGGGAGGGGGAGGGAAGTTAGTGCTCTTCTGCCACCAACACTAACAAAACCAGAACAGAACAGAAGAGACTTTTGTTCTTTGGGCACAGACGCAGCTGATGCCTCTATCCCCAAACTATTCTTCTGCAAGACAGAGAAATTGCTGGAGCAAGCCTGCCACAGCCTGCACAGCCGGGAGCCCGGAGGAGCGGCTGCAGAGGGAAGCCTGGACATCAGTGTTGTCATCAGCATCTGTTCTGCACAGCTTTTACTCACAACATGCTTAGCCTGGGATGGGCTGTCAGCCCCTCTGCTCTGCAATCCCCAGAGGACACCCAGGGCACTGGTGTGGAAGGAGTTAAGATAAGAAAAGCCATCAAAGCTACAGGGGACTCTTTCAAATTGCTTCTTGTGGGGCAAAACACAAATGTTAAAATACACATTAATTTTCTTCCCCATAGCACGAGCTTTGCAGATATTGACAACTCTCTCAGGATGAAGCTTACGGCAGCTGCATTAATTTCTACTATTGAGCTATAATGCTTTTAATTTATTTTCTAATTTGCTTCACATCCCCAAATTCCCTAAACTGCTTCTGTCTGTTTAATATGAAGGTTAGCCAAGGCTTCACCAGATAAATCCACCTTAAGGCTATCAGAAACCTTTTGTGAAGCAAGAGCATTCTCCTTCCAAAGAGGCCTTTCTTCTGTTCATGAAAAGACTATTAATAACACAATTATTCCTGTTGAAAGAAAAGGCCATAATTAATAGACTCGAGAGCAAAACATCCATCCTACAGGAAAACAGACATTCTGCTCCTGGAGGCAATATTTTAAATCCAGAGTATTCCTTTGGATTTAGAAGCTGCTGAATCTAGACAATAATGGAAAATAATAAAGACCAAAAAGAGAAAAAAAAAAAAAAAAGAAGTTGCAGATTCCATGAATAGCTCAGCACTGAAAACAGAAAATGAGAGGCTACACTTCCTATTTCCCAGCAGTCAACTAGAATTACCTTTCACACCATGGCTTGAGCTAAATGATCTGCAAATATATTTTACACATGTTATACCAAGGCTCAGCATTTTAAGTATATATGGATATATTTTTAAGGATACAGCTACTTCAGGAGAAGTATTTCCCTTATTTGCAACCTCATCCTGTTAGCTGGTAGCTGAACAAAATATTAACAAGCTTTCTGTACAGGACTAGAGGAGAAAGAGCATGACAAAGAAGGGCAAAAGAAGCCAAGAGCAGAAATCAAAGGGTGACCAGCAGTTTTTAAAAGCTAGTCATCTCCAAACTTTCGTAGCTCTTATCTGATTAGCATCACACTTGTACCAGTGATAACCTACCCAATCTCCCCTGTGCTTGAGGAGAGCAGTTCCAGCCTGCTCCATGCCTCACCACCGTATAAAACACAGGCTTGCAGAAACAGAGCCCCGTTTTGATTTAAAGTGAATCTAATTAAATGGGATGCATGCAGGGAGATAGAGCCACGGCATTGACTAGGTAAAGAGTAGGAGCCTGGAGCAGCAGTGATAAAAGTGTAGTACAAGGGGTGGCACCCCAACCAGCTGTAAGTTCATTTCAATTCCACAATATTTCATTGGCATGACAGCTGCTCGTCTGTGGTGCTCCTAATCAGCTGCAAATGTCTGGGGGCTGTCGCCTGTCCATTTGTCACCACTGTCTTCTCCTGATTCTCATACAGGAACGCCAGCATCTCTGCTTTTTTGTCATGTTAATCACAGTGAAGATTTTTGTTGGAATTTTCTGGGGTTTTGTCTGGGTTTGATTTTTTTTCCCCCCATGTTCCCTTATAGCTTTGGAGAAAAAAAATCTCAGTTTCACTTTCTCTCCTGTCATGACTTACCATTATTATCTTTCAATCCCACTTCCCACCATTAACCTATGCTTAGGCTTGTAGATGCTAGAAAAACAAGTGAGCAGTTGAGAAGTTACTGTCATTTAATCTCAGCTGTGTTGCTGGAGGAGATTTCTTCAGGGCAGACAGTGATTCAGCATCATTCTTTATCACAATCACATCAGGGTGTTTTGCACCTCTCTGCCTCGGCCCCCACTGGCAGTAGAATATGTCACCCAACACTCACCAAACTGAAATGGTACAAAGTCACATCACAAGTGCCACAAATCACTCCTCAGAGTAAAATGCATAAACCAGGACAAAACGCTTCACTTGTGTTGGAAAACAAAGCTGCTGTTCTCGACAAGCGTGACCTTTAAGCATTCAGTGTACACAGCAGAATAAGGATATTTTGCCACCACCTTTACAGTAAAAGATTCTTATTATGTTCTACAGTGTCCAAAACCAAAGCTTTCGCTGGTGAAACTGCTGTGTCAGTATTGTTAATTGTACAGAGAGACAAATGCCCCCTACTTACACACAAATATACTGAAGGATACAGTAGCATAAATCCTTTAAAATAAATTGAGCAGTTACCTATTTCTACAATTTTATCAGGTACTATACCATCAAAAACAAATCAACATAGAACTCTGCACTTTGGGATGACAGAAACTAAGAAACAATCTGAGAGGCCTTGGGACAAATCAGGCTTTGAGTATAAATTTGTTTGAGGACTAATTATTTAATACTTATAAAGTGGTTTTCATATCAAAAAAAACCCCATAACTGTAGATGTTTTTCATACTTTTCTACAGCAGAAAGTCAAAAGCCGAGGCAGTGCTGCTGGGTCTGCTCCTGGTTTGGGTGAACCAAAAATGCATGCTTCACTTACAAAGTCTCATACAACAACAGCTATCATTAAAATCTGCTAATTCTTTGTGTTGTTTCAGGCTTAGTGCATATCCTCCAAAGTGACAGGCTACACAGGCACCCTTCAGGGAAAAATCTGCAGAGTATTATTACGTTTGGATAGCCAGGCTTAAGGAGAAAACACTCATCAGTATAAGCTTGTTAGCTTATAAATCCACTACTGCTTGCAACGAGGCTAAAACAGCTCCTTAGAGGAGCTCAAAAGATATACACTGAACTCAGACAACAGCATCTACGGTAGGAAAAGGAAAGTGAAATGCATCTTGCATTAATTCAGCACACAGTCCCCACAGACTTCCTTGGCAGGAGCTATTCTGCTGTAACCCCAGAGGGCAAAATGGTCAAACAAGCCTCACAGGCTTGTTCCATGCCCTTCACCTCTCATGCACAGACACACATCTGCCATTAACCTCACCATGCAACACAACACCCGGTTGCTGCAACACAAATCTGCTGGACAAAGCAGCAAACTGGAGTTGAGTCCATGCCTTACCTCTGTCAATTCCAGACACAAACCTTTTAGTCCTCTCCCTACAGTTCCTGGTGGGGGTTGGACTAGATCATCTCCAGAGGTCCCTTCCAACCCTATTGATTCCGTGACTGTGACTCTGCAATCCTGTGATCCCTTATTCTGAGGGATATGACATCCACATTTTCCACATGCAAGCACATGCAGGCCGAGATATTACAGCTCATGAGCTTTCTTTCACAGGTCTTTACAGAATTCTACCTTTTATCAGAAGTCTGTGAAACACTTTATTTGCCACCAGGAGGAAAAGAAGAAGGGGGGAAAAACCCTATCTGTCCCTGACAGATTAACTTCTGTAGATTTCTCCTTTCATGGACCTTTAGTGAATTTATATACATATAAATCAAGAGACCGCTGTTGTTAACCGTCTATAAAAGAATGAGGTTCTTTTATCTTTCACCCAGGGATTGGCAAGACATTCTGATGTTGCTAGTTTTCCCGCTTCCAATGTGAGTGCAACCGACTGCATTGAGGTCAGAGCTTAGCTCACCTCAGCTACGTTTAAGACAAGAGCGCTCCTTTGACTGGCAAAAGAAGATGGAAAGCAGCACCCAGGAGAAGGAAAAAATCTTTCATTTTGTATTCTGATTTTTGGTTATTGGGAGCTGCTTCTCTATGGTGATGCTAATTTGTTTTTTTAAAAATGAGGCCCCCCCCTGTGACGAAAATCTCCTCAGAGGGCTCTGGCCTTTTGTTTCAAATTCCTTGTGAAGTCCTTAGGGTTGAAAATGTGGTTGCTGCTTAATACATTCAATTTTCCCTGCGTTAGGGTCAGTAATCCAGTCCCGTGCAGAGCTGGATCGCCCAGTCGGCTCTGGGCTTCCATGACGACAGTGAGCAGGGAGATAAACATGAGGGACCCACAGAGAGCCCCCATCAGCAGTACCTCACGGAAACACTACCCAGCCTGCCTTTTTGTCTTTTCTTCTTTCTTTAAATAAACCACCAGTGATTATCTGGCTTGTGATTATGCGCCTATGAGAAGCTGTCTGACAAACTATAATTAAAAACCATAGGAAAGTAATTCAGCACATTTTTTAACATCTACTTATAAATCCCCTTTTAGACTTCCCTACCTATTTTGGGTGCACAGTGTATGTAAAACCCGGCACGCTAAGAGAGAAGCGTTCATCTCACACCACTTTATCTTTGAAGTGCTGATAAGAGGACCTAAAAATGCTAATACACTTGGAAATTCCCCACGGAGCCATAACGAGCAGATTTATATAAACCTCAGTATTCTGCCAGCGTCTCGGGTGTGAGTATTCTTCAGTAAAAGCAGTTTTCTTCCTCATCCATGCTGCAAGCCCCAGACAACAAGCAAATAGAAGAGTAAACCTCTACAAAATCAACATTTACTCTCCCTTTCTGCACGTATACATTTAAATTCATGCAGCCCACCTTGAATTGTCCAGTTGCCATCCTACTGGGAGGGGAAGGAAAAAAAGCAAGAACCAAATCAACTTTAGCTCAGTACAGAGCAGTGGTCCAAACAAGTACAAATGTGAAAGAAAGTGGATAAGCCTAACCTGAGGGCAGCATGCGACTCCCTAGCAACCACAAGCAGCAGATGGCTTTTTCATCCCTCTATCTCTTACAAAGGGTAGCAAAGTTGTGTAGTGATTAAAGCTGCTGGGAGACAGGAACCTGGACCGCTGAGCAAGATGTATAATCTCCAAGAAGGATCTTGCTCTTTACAGATTCTCCATTGCTACTTCTATAAAACAGAAACAATGTTATCCCCTGATCTTTCTAAAGTACTAGGTGGTTCCTGGATCTAACATATATATACTTAATTTTTTTGGAGGAAAAAAGAGGAGAACAGGTTGGGGAGGGCTTAACGTTCTCAAGGAAGCAGTATACTAATGATCACACTTGGATGACAATAAAAACTTGGAAATGACACAGCATTTTTCATGGAGAGATGTGAAAGCACTGTGCAAAGGATCTCTGCCTCCTTAACTTCATCTTAAAAATGAGGACAAGACATAGGAAAGGTTTGTCAAGGTCAGTCGGAAAGTCAAAAGTAAAATGAGAGAACCAGAAACATTTCCCAACACTTCTACTGCCGGTGTAAGGGACTACTTTGATATCTTACAAATACTATTAGCTACCAGCCATCCTAGAAGAAACTTAGTCCAGGGGAACAAATCTGACCTGGACATATATATATTTAATTGCCTTCATAAAATTCTGGTGTGCATAAGGCTACTTCAGAGTGGAGTGGAAGCTAAATTTAATATAATAAAACAATTTTAAATGCACATGCCTTTTTGTCCCAAAGCAATTCCTAGGTTTTAATATGTCTTACCTGCAACATCAGGAAAATGAGGTGGCAGAGGGATATAGCATCAATGTAACACCTGCAAAAACGTTGGAAAGCAATGGAAAATATGTGACCAAGAAGTCTAAGACAAACTCACATTATTACAAGCTTGTGTGATTTTAATAGTGGTACATCAAACACAGGAACTGTGTTATATAAACAATCAATTCATGTGCCCGCTCCTTTCCTCTTACACACACCAGCACTGCATGTACAGGCATAGTGCATAAACTGCCAGATACAGACGTTGCGCTAATTATGTGTGGAGTCTTCGATCCACAAGGCCTTTAAGCTCAACAGACCCTAATCTATGAAATAAGTTTTACCAGTTGTATTTAATGGCATGTTTCTGTGCTCATCTTGCACTACACGTTTGTTTTACTGTTTTGTGCCTAAATATTTTGCCCAACCAAATTTTGTTTACATTTACAGGTTTATTTTTCCAAGTAAAGGAACTGGAGAAATCAGACATAAAATCCTATTTTCCCACAAACAATGAAGCACTGACAGACTGAAAAAAGGATTCTCAGTCCCATGCTCTGAGTCGAGCATCACCTCTGTAGTTAGCGTGGAGTTCAACAGCCTTTCCTACAAAATTGGATTGGTATTGTCAAAGCTGCACTTTCTTTGGGGATGTGCAATAGGGTGGAAGGAGAAGAAAATAACATATAAACGCTAAAATTTAAGTGCTGACTATGACAACACTGCCTAACTCCTACTCATGGATGTTCCAAAGCACAGTGCACTGATCATTTTATTATGACAGATACAACATTTCAGTAGCAACAAGATCCAGGTGTGCTTGGCACTTGAAAATCTCCAGCCCTCAATTCCTGCCCCTCTGGTGCTGGACACTGACAGGGGTAGCTACATCAAGGATCTATCTAGAAGTCGTTCAGGTGCTTAAAAAATAGTTCTGAAAAGGCAGAATAAACAAATCCACTTGTTTTAACTTCCCTTAATTCATACTAGGTTTATTCTCAGATAATATAGCTATAAACGCCTGAGCAAGGAGATAGACACATGGGCTGCGTGCTGATTCAGGCTCCTGCAGACCAAAACTGCATTATCTCTACTGCATTAAAGCCTTACACAACTGCCTAAATGGCCTTGGGATTAGGTCCTATGGGAAGTGAAAACAAAAGTAAAATACTTAAGTGCAAAACTAAATCAATAATCCAGAAGCTTTTTATTCCTCTCAGTCAAGAGTCAAATGAAAGACAATCAATACAATTATTGTAACTTCTTCCTGAAAAAGCAACAGATAATCTATTCTGCAGAGTTGAAGGAACCCAAAGCGCAGTGCAAAAGATCAGTCCTCTCCATCATGAGAAGAGCAAAGGATGCTCAGTGCTCTTCTTGCCTGTTCTGTCAAACTCACAGAAAATAGAAACAAATTCCACAGTAGTGCCATTATCATCACCAGCTCCTTTCTAAAGGAGACTGCATTTCTCCACATCATTTCAATCTGCACGCCAAAAGGAAAAGCTCATGTGCACAAAGCTCAAAGCAGATTTTCTGCACGGTAAAACTTTCATCAATAATTATTTCATGCTACAGGACAAGGAATGTTCAACAATCCAATTTCTCTGTTCACATTCACAACATCTTCGATTTCTTCACTGCCTCCCCATTTTTTTCAATTCACACCTACAGCCACCCATGCAGAATTCCCTTCACGCAGATGGCAACTGCACTAACGAGAACTGAGCATCTTACATTATTAGACGTTTTTCTGCTACAGGTCCTTTACAGAGACCAAATAGCCTACAAGCAACACACAGCAATGAAATGTAAACAACCCTGGCAGAGAAGGGGAAAAACAAAGCACCCAAAAAGGAACAAAAGAGGAAATCTGGGAGTTTGAGCATAGTCTTTGAAACTCGTGACAGGTATAGCAGCTTTGTAGCAGGGATGCCCCTTTTTTGAAGGCAGTTTTCATAGTAGTAGTTTCCTAAGTATACGAACCACATGTATTTCCCCTACAAAGATCTGTCCTGCTAGTCCCAGCCTGGCCAACCTCCCTGACAGCTCTGCAGCTTTTGGAGCTGACAAGTGTAAGAGGCTAAATTTAGAAACATCAACTATGACGCCTCTGCCAGATTCGAGCCTTTTTGTCTTCCTCACAGGTGACTCAGTTTTAGTCTTTCATCTTTCTGTCTAGTACATACAATCATTGTGGCAGCAAGAGAAAAATTCTTCTGACAGGTTGCACGGTTATCTTGCACTTCAGTCCTCCTGCATTACCTTCAAGAATATCTTTCTGTTTGCTTCCAACATTACTGCTGTCATTATGGCCCCTCTACAGTTTCTTTTGGCTCTGTCAACAGGCAGATTTCCCAAAAGTATCTTCCCCAGGACTCTGAGGAGAGCACTCCATCCGAATGGCAAAGGCTCCCAATCAAACCAGTTTCTTTCCTCTTTTCACTAGAAGTTGTGCAGAACAAGTTTTATTTGGTACATTTAAATCACTGAAAGCAACACACAAAATGCAAAGCTCCCTGACAGAGGAGCTGATTCTGCATTCAGTTACGCACTTACATTCATTATTCTCAGCTTTCTTACTGTCGTTCACGACTCTCAGTTATTCACAATTCTGTGTATTAATACAAAGGAGAAAACATTCATCCAGTAGATATTGGTCCTACAGTGAAACTTGTAACTCTTGCCTTGGTAGAAGATCCTCTAACCACCAGGGTATTAAAAAGACTGGGGGCAGAGACATTTCCCAGTACTTCTACTGCCCGTGTAAGGGACTGCTTTGGTATCTTACAATTAAAAAATAAATAAAAACATAGAGGAGAGGGGAAAGAAACTGCACAAGTAGCAAGTACTAGGTCCCAAGTCCTTTTATAAGCCTGAAAGAATTGCCCACAGTTGCACAGAAAATCTGTAGAAGAGAAAGAAATTGTCTGTCTCTCAAGTTTCATAGGCACAAGGTAGTCAAGGGAACAAGGAAACCTTTCTATGAACAGCACAGATGCTGTGTTTTCAGCAACAAACAACTACTGTGATTGATATTCTGCGTTAATGTATGTGATGGCTTAATAGCCATCACCTCTAAAAACAGCATGGAGATCTACACTGGTTTGAAGAGCAGTGTAATTAGAAACTAATATATTATGCTGGACAGGAGTTAAAACACAGTGCACGGTGGTACAGGCTCAAATCCACCAAACCAAAGACAAAGCGTGCATGAGAGTAGCCAGGAAGACTTCACTGCCTTCTTGATACAGACATTCTCCATTTGCTCGCTCTTTTCACAACAGGATCAGAAGCTTGTAGCATCTTTAATGCTCCAGGATATCATTACAAGAGATAGTCCAGACTTTGTCTTCATGCTTTCACTATTTTTAAAAGAATATTATTAATGAGGCACAATGTGTAATTTTTTGCCTGGAAGCAGATAAAATCAGAAGTGTGTGTTCCTGTGCTTTAACATGCAATTGGAACAGAGCTATGAGTTAGTCACACATAATGCAGCATCAGCTGTTACATTTATTGAAAGAGTCTTTCTCGCAGGAATGTAACTGGCTATTTGATTATGGATATGTAACTACAAGGGGTTTGTCATGGCCCCAAATCTTGACTTTGAGAACCACACCTCAAAGTCTCTTCTAAGTGCCATAAAGGTTTACCTCTGACATAGTGACAGCTTAAAAAAAAGAAAAAGGTTAATCCCAGGAGACTTTCTCCTAGAAATACTTCAGTAATAATGAATAAAATACAAGAAAAAATAGGCTGCAAGCTCACCAAATACAGGGATAGAATTGAGTTTTGAATTTTATCTTG
Source organism: Nestor notabilis (assembly GCF_000696875.1). Lineage (NCBI taxonomy): Eukaryota > Metazoa > Chordata > Aves > Psittaciformes > Psittacidae > Nestor > Nestor notabilis. The sequence goes on from NW_009943939.1 coordinate 31,401, forward strand.
GATTCAGAGGCAAATTCCGCAGGTTTTTTTGCTATATAGTTTCATGGACTATACCAATACCTCTGAACTTCCCTGAAATACAAAGAGAGGGAATACAAGGAGAATGTAGATACCAATCTCGGATCCACACATCAGACTCAAATGGTTTCCTTCATGTTAAACCAGAGATGAGTTACCCCTTATGCTATCTTGCTTAATTAATGAAAACACATTTTGAGACAATGAAAAGACACACAATGTCAGATTGTATTAAAAAATTAATACAATTAATTAATTAATTAATGTCATTATAATTCTTATCAGAAACCACTTCATTGTTGTTTCCCATAAAGCTTCCCTATCTGTGAAGGTCTAAATGTGAATAGGGCCTTCTCTACCATAATGTCCACCTATGCTCTTGTGAAACGGATCTAAGAATTCATCCAGAATGGCAGAATAACACTCCCAATTATACTATTGATCAAATTTCCCTGTATTATTAACAGCCTGCATTAACCCAAATCTAGTTGGCTAACCAGCACTTCACTGCATAGTGTTATTTGAAAGATGTAGATAAACTGGAGAGCTCTAGCAGAGGGTAACAAAACATGAGCTGGAGTCCCTCAGAGCTGGAGGGACTCACCTGCAATGAAGTAACACAGCAAACTAAACTTATGAGGGTTGAGCTGAAGGAAAGAGAAGGAAACATGAATATAGTTGACAATTAACTATGTGAAAAGTAAAAGGAAAAGAAAGGAGGTATTTAGAACACCTAAAATTGAGTGCAAAAGGAGAAACTGAACAGCTAGAAAGTGCATAATGACCTTCCCATAAAAATGGCAGCAGACATGACTTTTTAGATATGTGAAAGTATCGTTCTGTTCTGAAGAGCTCCAAAGTAAAATGACTCCACCTTTTCCATGGCATCTGCTCCTTGCAGGGACACACCTGAACAAAATGAAACATTGCTGCTTTCATTCCTCAGAACCCTGTTCTCAGTGCTCAGGCCCATCACCTTCAGTGGGTGAGGTCACTAAAGGCATAATCTGAAAAACATGGATTTTTTTTCTGATGACAATCAATGAACCTTCCTCCTGCAGAAGCTTCTCTCTTATGGGAGATAGATTTAAGCACACACATGCACACAGACAGAGGAGGAACACAACTTAATTCTCACGTTTCAAATTGAGTTCATGGCATTAAAAACAAACAAACAAAAAAACAACAAAAAAATAACAAACAAACAAAACCAAAAGAGTTTTTCACCAGCAAATTCAGTACTTAAAACATTGCGAAGCTGCAAGTACGGAACCCCAGGACATACTGACAAAGGCACTATTTGAGAAAGGAATTTAGGACTGAACAAAACTCAGAAGTAACACACAACATAAGAACAAACATTGACAAGAAATCACAGTGCTCAGGTGATATCCTCAATGGTATGAAAGTAGTTTCCAGCAAGGAGCATACTATAAACCAAGAAAGGTCCACCATTAGGACAACAGCTCCTTTCAGCACAGTGATAGCAATTGAAAGGCACGTTATACCTATATATAGTATAGGTATAGGGAAGATGACAGTACCGTTATATAATTAAAACTAAAACAACATTCCAAAACCATTTGCTCTGCTAGAATAAAGATACTTGTTTGTGCCTGAAATCAAAAATACTGTTAAATCTATTTAATACATACTTAGTAGATCTATGTAATAATTAAATCTCTTAAAGAATTTTACAATAATATTTTGAGTAGACTATAATTTTATAAAACGGATTTATGGCCTGGGGCAGATAACCACAGAACAATCTCTTCTCATATTAAGAGTTTACAGCAGAGTTTGTGCTGATGTAAATTTACAAGCTTAAGGATATGAGTGAAATTTAAATTTATTTTAATTTGGACTCCTATTGAAGGAAGTTTATTAGTATCAATATAATAGTCTGGATTTATATCAAGTAGGTATCAGACTATATTCCATAATTAATGCTCTGTTCAAAAAGGCCAATAAGATTTTCTGAATTGGTGAGTGCCATAAATGACAATCAAAAAAATAAGAAGAAAAGAAAGGAAGAAGAAGGGAAAAAAAATCCCACCCAGAAATGTCAGGTTCCAAATCCCTCCCAATATTGATTCTGTTGCCACATTTTAAAACAAATTAAGAGGGAGAAGATATTGGTGATGATTGAAACACACTTGAAAACCTAGTTTTGATGCCACTAACAACAAAATCATTAATATAAACCAAAGTGTGCATTTTTATTAAGTTAATATAAGGTGGAGTCAGGACTTTCCTAAAGATTCTGCTGATATTATAGTGAAATATGGGAATACATAAATGAAATATAAAGTTACTGTTATTTATTTTTGCAATCAAAACTGACAGGGGATCATTTCTATGTATATTCTTTTTTTATTCTTGTTGCTTGTGATTATTGCTACTGATTATTTGATCCCAAAAGAGGAAGCATGTAGAGAGGAGAATGAAAAGAAATGAATGGGTAGACAATTATACGCCATCAGATGTACTTGAAATCAATCACGATGCAGTTTACTTGGGCTGTTTTCCTGAGCTTGCTGTCTCTATGAACTGTTCAAGGGAAAACCTCAGTAATGATCCAGCTTTCTGCACATTGATTTTTAACGGTGGTGTCATTTCAGCCAATAGAACTCAAGTAAAGACTAAGTGAAAACGTTTTCTTTTATTGGGGAACTAACAAATACATGTAGGAATTTCCCCATAAAAGGCAAAAGGGAACAAAAAGAGAAGGGGTGTCTACTCACTAAATTACTGCTGCAAGGTAAAAAGAAGTAAAGGGGGAAGACTAGCAGTGAAAAGAAGAGTATTTCTGGTTTTATTGATGAGGTTGTTAAATGTTCCAACTTCTGCTTGCATTTTTTTGTACATCTGAAGCATTCTCCAGACAGATAGTAATTAGAAACATTAGCAGTCAATATTTTCATGTCTGTTCACCAGCTACGTAAAGTTCATCCACTGGGGTCCAATGGGGGTCTAGAGTAGGGCTCAGTTTATAGCTCATCTGTACATTAGAATTTGGTGACATTGCAGAAGCCTTCTACATTGAAAATGAGGAGAAAATAATTTAGTATTTATTTTTTCATTAAATAAGATTTTTTAATAAAAATGTGTAATATGTATGATACTCCCTAGCTGTTGGGCCAACAGAATCACACAGGGGTGAATAGTATATGTGTAATAACTGACTCACCTTTTGTTGTTTATATAAAAGAAAATCTAGTAAAAAGTATGAACAGTAGTAGACAAACTTCATTTTTAAAACACCTTCTAGTAAGTTAAAACCAAAAGAAAATGTTATTTTCACATCACCTATCTGTTTAACACCAAAGCAATCACTTCAGGAGAGGAACATGTCCACTTCAACAACTGATCTAGTTTTACCATTCTAATAACCAGTGAACCTAAACTGCCTTAACATGCAAATCCAGCAAGTAAAACTGTTCAGGAAGCTGCACACTCCAACAAGAGTTTTGCCTGTGCAATGGGTGATGCTCTCCTAGTTTTTTGAGTCTCCACTAATTACAAAACAGATTCTACACCCAGGTCTGATCTTCACTTTCAAGGCAAACATTCAGAAACTCTGCACATTTTACTTGTAAAGACTATTGAACTCAACAGTAATATGATTACTAGAGAACACTTGTTATATTGGTAGTGCATGAGACTGACTTTATACTTGAAGGCTCAAATATCAGGATGATTGATGGAATGTATGTAATCTAAATCTTAACAATACATTTACTTCATTACGAGTGTGCAAATCAAATTAGTTTTGTTTTTACACAGCACTATTAGCATCTAGACATTTCAAGTTCTAACCCGGTGATTCTTCTTCCATCTCAGTTTCCCCATCTGTAAAATAGGGATAAAACTTACCTTCCCCACTCAGCGGATGTGTGGATTAGCTAGAAAGGCTGAAAACCCTTTGAAGATGAGAAGTGCTCATCATTATTATCCAACGGCAGCATTCCAATTACAGGCTCTCGTCCTTCTTCCTTTAGTAGCTGTCAAACATAATATACCACTCCATGCGTCACAAAGATTAAATACGTCTAATATGACAGCTTTAAGATGGACAGGATATTATCTTAACAAGGTTACATGCAAATATAATTACTTGTTTGCTAATTCATTTCATTTACCCTACAAATGCTGTCAGTCTGCTGTCTGCAAAGAAGAACCTCAGAGTTCTGCCACTAAGGGAATGCTATTTCTCTAGGGAGTTTGTGGAACGTCTTCTTCCTTTACAACCTCCACCAGGTCAGACCCATGTATTTTGCACTGGTCTTATAAAGGCATTACGAGAATTTCACATGTCTTGGATTCTTGAAAATTACTTTTTGTCCTTCACACAGTGCTCAATTGCCACACATTTTCCATTAGTGAATTAATCATGATTATCTTTTCATTTTACTGAAGGAATATGTGGAGTAGAAAAGCCATGGGGAAGATTTTAAAGGCATTTAGGCACCTGTATTAACAGGTTGTTTTTTGAAATTTCACAAGGTCTCTGCCTACACACTCTTTTCTTGAAGTCAGAGAAAAAACATCTAAACAAGAGCTAGAGTGCATGTGTTTTGATACCAGCAGGATGCATTACCTGGAGAGTCCTACAGAGAGCTGATTCATTAAACTGACTTCCAAAGCAACAAGTATCACTTCATGACAGCAAAAAAAGGTATTGTCACCAGCAAAGTACATATGGTCCCTAAAAGTCCCTCCTTCAGTGCAAAGGCACTCCTTTCAGAGGGACAGGTTTACTGTCCTAACAACCACACGTTTGATGTCCTGTTTCTGCACAGTCCAGGCAAAGCTGCTGTCCACAGGGCTCAGCTCCATGGAGTTCACATCATTTCTGGCCTCGCCACTTCTCTCCCTCCCTTGCTACCCACGGCTCCAGCTCTGCTAGATTCACCCAATGCAGGAGATGAACCAGCAGCTACAGTCTCACCAGCACAGTAATCAACACCCTCATTAGCAGCAGAAGGAGGCCACACGGCCAGGTGCCCTGCTCTGCTGAATGGCAGAGCACTAAGCTCCATATTGTAATGTAATGAAGGAAGTAAATGAGAAGAGCTCAGAGGGCATGTGAATAGGGTAAGGAGAACAGAACTTTTTCTTTGCTTTTTCTGAAAATTTTCGTGTCAGCCTACATCAAGATGCAGGCACCAGCTGCCAATCCTCACACAACCTGCTGGAAGTCAGGTTTTACAGGTTAAATTCAATGAGTGTTTTAGAAACCATCTGGATTCCTTAAATCAATCCAACTTTATTAGAGTTTCCAAACATAATATAGCTTTGAAACAACCGGTGACAGTACCTGTAGCATCTGACCTAGATACTTATCTTTACAGAACTGGATTTACAAGAAGACCTGCAAAAGTTGCTGGTCTTCTAATCAGTTTAAGCAATAAAGAATGGGATTTTTAAGGCTTTGCCATGAAAAATGTGGCTCTGTAGGTCAATCCTACAGCAAGTACACAGGCAGTCAAGATCCCTGTTCGCTGCAGTGAGACACACAAACTTACAGTAGCCTGCTGCTCTTTCAACAATTGCAAGCAATGCTGTATTTTGACCTATTGTGGACACTTCTGCTATGCTGCCAAGCAAATCAATTACATAGAAACTTTCTTCCCATTGACAAAGACAGTTTGCTAGAGAAACCTGGGCAACAAAGAGGCCTGGGATATTAGGGGGGTGGTTGCATTTTTAGTAGAGAAGCCCAGTTAAGAGCCATCTTCTCTGTTATCAATTGTTCATTTTAAATAAAAAAAAAAACAATTTTAAAACTAAGTTAAATTCTTGGTCATGATTTTACAAAGACACAAAATGTTAGGGTTGAAGGAGAGAGCTCACTAAAATTACGATTTCCGAGCCATCTGAAACCTGTTTTTGCAGAGAAGCACACAGATGCACTTCAAAGTTTCATGTACAGACCTACAATTAATTTGCTATCATCTCATGACAGCAAAGAAAGAGGCTGGGAGATGATTGATAGATTACACTTCAGAGAAACAGAGGGATGTTCTGAGCAACTTACCATCATCTTCTCGGCTACTTTGCAAGAGATTGACCTTTTTAATTCCCATATGGTCCTGAAGCTAACTTAGAGCAGAAAAGGCCTGCTACCCACACTGCACTGACAGCTAGAAACACTTTCTTTACTTCAGACTAGAACACACATTCCTCTATCTTCAGTTCTTCAAGGACAAGACAGTTAGGCTTCAGCCAAAAGAGACAGGGCTGGGATGGCTACAGCAGCCCTGAGGCTACAGCTGGAGTGGTATAGCCAAGCCAGAGCATAATTCCTCTGCCTGCACCCTTCACCCTCCAGTGTGGCTCAGTGAGGCAGGAGATCCAGTTTCACAGCCATCCATCTTGATCTGATCAATGAAGCCAGAGTCCCCTACAACTGCAAGCCTCAACAGGCAATACTGCATTCTGATTTAAGTACCTTCCAGCTCTGACCAACTGTTTCAGTGGCCACATCTCTGTATTAAAGACAGCAGAACACCTCAACAACAAGGGCTGTCTCTGGCAGATCACAAACAATAATGACATATCTATACGGGCTTATTTCTATCATTATGTTTTCATTTCATTAACAGCTTCTTTATCTCAGATAGATAAATGTGCAAACTAGACTCCTTGTTTACATAAACTACAAGTTTCTTTATTGATATGCACACATCCAAAGTAATTAATCTTTCCACATGCCTACAATAAAAAAAGCAATGAAGGCAACACAAAGTAATCTGAAATCTTTGTTGTTCCCTTGAAATAGAGGGGCTAATTTTCTTTAACCATCTGCTCTGTCTGCCTTAAACTAATCCTAATCCCCTGTCTCCTCTGAAGACAAACTTCCGTGGTACCCAAAGCCCGGCTACACCAAGCAATAGGTGTAACAGACTTTCATTACCACTCTAGCTGCCACCATTAAGGCCAATTTGCTTGGACTGCTCAGATAGAGCAGCTGCCATGATTTAAGTTCTCTGCTCCAGCTCAGCCCTGATCAGAGAAGCCTCAGAAAAGTGGCAGTATATTTGAAGTTATTCACTGTAATGAAGCCATATGACACATTTTAGAAGTCTATTGTCACAGCATAATTGCCACTGCTGCTACACGTTAGGACCTCCAGACAGGATTACTGTATTGATTTTACACAGAGCAGCTGTGGATCAGTTAAAGACTTGCAAGCAATGGAGAAAACAGCTATCTACAAGGAACATAACGTAATTTTTCAGACCATATGACCACCCTGTTAACTTTAATACAGTTCAAGATGTTGATGCTGAGCTATGAAAGTCTTTACATGAGTTAGGTCCAAGCTACTTTTAAGATCACCTCTCTTCCTCTGAATGCCACAACTGTTAAGGGAAGCCTCCTAGTTTTAATTAATAATGCCAACAGCAGGACGTTTTTGTTGAAGCAAATTTGACAGTGGGCTATAGTTCCTGTACACATCTCATACAGCTCTATCTGTCCACATTTAGCGCAAGGTATAGGACTATGAAGACACACATTGCAAACAGGACTCAAACACATCTCACCAGTACATGAACACTTCTCTTTAATTTCAGAAATATTTTAAAGCCTTGTCTTAAATTTGCAAAGCCTTTAACCAAGTCTCTGCAACTCCCTCATTTTCCGTGATCTTGCACGATAGCTCTGCTCTGGAGGAACAACGCAGCTTTGAGCAAAGCAGCGAGGATTGTTTATTGTCAATGGCTGGATGCCAAATATTAAAGCCCTTGTCAAAAGAAATTTGCCGAAGCCTGTTTTTTAACTCCAAACACAAACTACAGGTTGGGGAAAACTTTTTCTAGGTGAAGCATCGATAAAAATCATCACCAGAAAAAAGAATGTTTCATTCAGATGTTTGTGAATGCAAAGAAATAATGATCGTGATGCAAATACACACTGATATTCTTACTTCCTTAAAAATAAAGCTTAATAAACATCTTGAGCTTCATACATTGTTGGAAACTAAACTGGATTTCTAAATCTCTACCTAAAAATCTTTGAAAGCACTCAGCATCTCACATCAGGAGATCCAATATTCAGTGCCTTTGAAAATGAAACTATGTATATTTCAAAGCCCACAGAGGATTTAAGAAGTTAATTAAAATTAAAAACAAACAAACACCCCAAAACTCAAATAAACTGGAGAATTTACCCTTCAAATTATACATGCCCAAAGAAAAGAAGAGTTGCATGGTGTCTGTCTTTATCCTGGCACGCGTATATGTATTTCTACTGCCTTTGATCAATGAGTAGGAGAAATCCATGCACCTGAGAAGTTAGAACAGACATCACAACCTGAGTCTGCAGGTTCTCCCACACACAAAGTTGTACTTCCAGAGAAGGTCCTGCTGAGCCAGGAAGGACTGTTCAACATGGGAGAAGGCTACAGGATCAGGACCCAATATATCACCCTGGGAAGACAAATGCAGACAGTAGCATCCACTATAGCACAGGAGGCACATGCTTTATGCGTGCTTCCATCAGTGGCTCAGACTAACTACTTACAGCATAGTAAAAAATTATGAACCATGAAAACTGAAATGGACTGGTATCATTTCTGGCCACTTAATGGTTTTATGCTCTCAGCCTTTCCCTCGCATACTGGAAAATAAACAAGTACAGGTGCGAGATCCTTGTAAATGAGAACAAGTGAAGCTACCCTCAACAGCTGCTTTATCTGCGCTCTCTGAGATAATATTGCAAGCTGAAGCCCTAACTAAACCAACTGCTGTAATAAAAAGGCTGATGCCATCATTTTTCTAATGACTTCAACAAGCTACATATACACAAAGTGATTATTACATACACTATGCTCCCTTTGCTTGCAGAAAACCGATCATCCTATTGATTATAGCTTTATATTTAGACCCCAACAATGCAAGTATCTTAAGCTTAGAAAGCAACAGCCTGGCCTTCTGGTTGGGTAGTTCCCTATCAGATAATTAGTAAAGACAGCCAGAAAAAGAAATCAGCATCTACATTAATATCTATGACTCACTAGACAATTCCCCCCTTTGAAGATTTCCACTGTGGACAGCTATGCAGAATCTCCACTAAGAAGTGCCGTTTCTTTCTTCTCTGCCCAAGACAGAAGAAGCTGCATTTCCAACCACAACCCTTAAAGATACACCAGCCTTGCCAGCAAACCCAGCAGAAGCATCACAGCAATTTCATAATTCTGTCCCTTTAAGAAGAAAAGGATTATTTTGAATGAACAGTCACCACTGAAAGACTACAATGATACCGAAGAAAAATAAAAGAGAGAACTTGTGCTCATGCTCTGAAACTGGTATTTTAAATATAGCTTCATCTTTAGCCATACCCCTTTTAACTGGAATGGTGCCAGATCCCAAATGCCACAAGCCACAGACCTGAAATGGTGTGGAGAAGAGCTGCAAGCTTGCCTCAAGTGCAGCTAGCACTCCCAACGTGAGATCAAGCAACATGAGATGACCTGAAGAGCTGTTTTGGTAGAAATCAATCATGTATTCTTCAAAAATGCTATTATTTTTATTGGAGGGTGCTGGCGAAGTGCATGAGACAGGAATGTATTAGAAAACAAGCACACCGTAAAACTCTTGGTGTAACCACATGGTGAAACCAGCAAGTTTACATTCTACTCTTTTTTATTCTACTCTTTTGTCTTATATTCCTTCCCAGTAGTAGGTATTACGTGAAGCTGACATTGCAGGTGTGCTGCACAAGCCTGTGCATTATCAAGGCATTAAGGAATTATAGAAAATGAATAATTTAATAGAAATTATCAAAAATTACTTACTAGAATTGAAGCCAAATATGAGCAAAGCTTGGCTTTCCTCCAATATGTGCTAGCAACAATATCCCAACCTTGTTAACATACTGCAAGCTTTTGTATAGGCAAGAGATCACAAGATAAATCAGTGCCTCTCTTTCTGCAGTACACAAATCATATACTCATTCAATACATACCAAATCCTTCATAGACATCTTGAAGTTTTCTTTCTAAGAATACACTAGGCTAATAAATTAGAAGTGTCTTCCATGAATGGCCCAAATTCCCAGTAAGGCTTATAGAGTTCAGGTGCATCACAAAGCAAGTCCTTTCAACAAGTGAAGCTAGAGAAAACCTTCAATGCTCAGTGAAAGAAATACAACTGTTTCACAAAGTAGTTGAAATACTCCTCTCTTTTTTGTAATTAGAATGAAAGAGTCCTCTAAATTATTTGTTCAAACAATCAACATTTCATATTAATTCCTTTTTTTCTATTTACCTTGTCACTTTGCATTCTAACATAGAAGATAAAGAAGTAGACAATATTTAACATTACCGTGTACAAAGAACACACAAAATCTGCTACTTCAATGCATCAGGACAGGCTTGCACTGGTACTTTTACAACACAAATGCTGTGTTAGCAAATTTACACATAAAAACACTGTGCTCTCTGCCTTAAAAGACTGAACCAGCTAGGTTGTCCATGGAAAGGTGTTCCTGCAACCACGAATCCCCACAATGTCAATAGTACTGTTAGTCATGCAAGCCATCGATGTGGTAAGGAGCAAAAACATATAGCAAAGACACCACTTTATTTTGAAGCTTAAAAATTAACATTACTTCAAGATAAGGGCCTAAGCCTCTAAGCACAGGTAGAGGCACAAAAGCATGGAGCTGCTGGAACTCTGAAAACAGTGATACATGCTTCTAGCTGCACCTACACATGGATGTTCAGATCATCCCCGCTCCTCAAGGAACTCTGAGTAACAGAGAATCATGGTTACGTGTTCATTTGGCAGCATTCACTATGGCTGACTCAGATGAGTGCAAGAACAGCAGCTGTAACTGCTCAAGGGATTGCAGGCGAGACGGATAGAGAAGGAGGGAGGGAAGGGAAGAGTGGACAAAGAGATGATGTGGCTAAAAGACTATTGCAGAAAACTGCACTGACACCTATAATCAAATCCTTGGCATAATAGCTAAAACACTGAAAGCTTCATCCTAAAGCTGGAAAACATTGATGTAAGTGACTTGCTTCCAAATGAGGAACACTATGAAGCTTAATGGAAGTTATCAGAGGCTAGAGGTGCACTGATATTGATCATGTTACGTAGTTATTTAAGAGGGAGTAAAAAAATCTCATATATAAGAGGGTCTACACATCCTAGATTTGTGACTCTTCTCATAGGCCAGGCTGATGCAGGAGTGACACATCTGAGTACATTTCCATGCACAGGAGGAGCTAATCCCCATCTCCTTCAATTCCTCTTGGGGAAACAGAAAACAAGCTGTACAACTAGTCCAATGACCACCAATTAGATTATGCTGATTTAGGGATGTACTTGTAGATGTTCCTGGGATTTGAAAATCTTGTTTGCTGTTACTTCATGCATGAGCAAAAGCACTCCTCTTTCCAGTCCCTCAGGGTAGAATAAAAAACCTAGTAAATCAATAGCTGCCATTAAATATGAGTCTACTTCTGAATCCTCACAGTAAATAAAGAACCCATGTCTTATCTAGCCCTAAATATAAAAGAATATCAAATTCTCTAGGTCATATTTTACACTCCCCTGATAGTACACGGTACAATTTATTAGCTTGTGGACAGAAGAGAATATCTTCTGATTTATTAGTGTAGGCAGAGAATAACCCACCTCTGCAGTTAGACCCAGAAGGCACTCATAGGATTATTTTCCTCTAGTGTCTTCCATTCTGAAGACCTGGAAAAATGTGAATCCAGCTCAATCCACTGACTCGTCTTCTCCACATAAATAGCAATTTAGAAGACAGAAATGTTAAAAGGCTGCTGTCTGTTCAGCTCAATATATTACATCTGGAGAGAAGGCCATTATTGACCTGATAAATTGAAACTGATAAATCTTAGGTTCTATCCATATCATGAGAAAAAATTAATCATGTGGACTGAAAAGAAAACCATAATGTTGTATTACATTTGCCTCATCTCCAGGAATATACCTAGAAATGCACATTTTGGGAATTAAAAGTGAACTATTCAGCAGCCCTTACATTATGACTGAAAAGGACTACTCTGCTTCAAAAACCCACTATAATGTGTACATCAAAAAAGTAATAAAAGCTCTGAGAGTTTATGCAGTATTTAAATATTGCTGAAGTACAAATGTAATGGCTAATTCAAGACAAAAAAAGTCATTATTTCTTGAAGATGGAGAAATCATAAGGGTCTTGACTGGTTCAGATGATCAGAAACTACAAACGAAGTGTGTCTTTTGAGCTGCTCAGCTAACACATCATCTGCTTTGCAGAGCAATAAGCTACAGGCTATATTATCCAGGGAAAGTGTCGTCTTACATGTTCTCTAATTCTCCCATGCATTTTTGTATTAACAGATTTGTACCATACAGCTTTTTCCACCCTTTATTTCACATCCATTAACAGCGAGGAGAGTGTTCTCTCTTTTTTTCACTGGTTAGAAAAATACGCATGATAGGAAATCTTACAAATATTCAGTCATGGAAGGCAAACACGTTGTGTAAGACATCCAGCACTTCAAAATATCAACCAGAGCCAGTAAGCAAACCCTAAGAATTTGCAAGTTGGATAAAATCTCATTCCTAAAACTAAAATGCCGAGCTGACATGTGCTTAACATTTATACTGTAGAAGTACTGCCAGGCCAAAGCCAGCTGAAGCCTGTTAAGTCAGTGAACTCCAAAGACTGTATCATATTAAAAACAGTATATGCTTGGAAGACCTGGGCAGAGCATTTGGAAAGGCTTCTCCACACTAGCGGGCACTCTTCTGGCACAAAATCTTACTTTAACAGAGACTAATGTAAACATGAACCATTAAACTGAACTATATTCAACCGGGAAGGAAGCTTCTTATCCTCAATGGGGACATCCAGGAAAGAGCACTTATTTCCTGCAGGATGTAGAAGATTACAACTTCTAGATAGCAGTGCCCCTACTCACCTCAAATTGTCTCAGGTGATTTAATTCAGAAAGAGAGCACAGAATCAGGACTGGAATTACTCTGCCACATAACTTCCAATTATAGATGGATATAAATTTTGGGAAACGAGCCTAGTCAGATCCACAAGATAACCGCCAGGACAAACACTGTCATTAAGCAAAGAGAGAGATGAGCTGGTGAGGCATTTGTCTTCTCTCTCCCCCATTCAACACTTATTTAGAAATGTCTTTACTACCCCCAGATAAACTTATTGAGGTAGAAAACAACGTAAGTCATATACTGCAAGAGCCAACAACTGAGGAATAGTCACTGCAGTCTCTTCTCACTGTAGTTTTTAATATTCCCTTCCTCCTGCTGTTTTTCAGGAATAGGAAGAAAACTCAAGGTATAATTATCACAACAAATGAAGGAATACTAGCCAACTCCTCACATGGGCACCCGACCTTGCTACCCCTGCAATGTCTTCCTGCTCACAAAAAGCAATGAATCTTTCCTCTGCTGCCATCAAGAGCTCTATTATTAAAATAAATACTATAGGGGGAAAAAAGGACTTCCATGATGGTCATCTCATCATAGCCCCTCTTTTGACCCTTGAACTAAGTTCAGCTTCAAGTGCTTTCATCCATATCAAGAAAAGCATACAGGAGCCAAAAAGTCTCATAAAACATTTGACTTATCATGGCTATTAAATCATTTTAAAGCCCCAAGCTGAAAACAGAATCCTATGCCTTTTTTGACAATTCAACAAAGCAAAGAATATTGCATGACTGGCAGGTGTTTGACAAACTATATCCCATAAGGAATCTCAGACTGACTACAGATCACTGTGCGAAGAATCAAATAGTATCTTTTGTTTTTCAGAATCTTCAAAGCAACATTTGTACCCATGCAAGTGAGGAGAACAGGACAACACCAAATTCCTTCTAGAAAGTTCACCACCTTGGTGAAGACTGGAAGGGATACCAGCCTCAGTTGCTGGTACAATCATTCAAATCCCGAAACAGGCAAAAAATGGTTCGTTCTGAACATTTGCATTCTCTCAAAATAATCAACTTAAGTTGCTGTTTAAAAGAAAAAGTACTTCAGATGTCTGCTTCAGTGAGCATCTCTCTGAAAGGAAAACATACAGGAAGATGAGTCCTCCCCTTGGCTGGTTTACATTGTTGTAATTAATTCAGGTACTGAATCTCACCAGTTGAGAAACTGGTACAGCAAATAATTTAATTTCATGGATGGCTCTACATGGTGCTTTAGATGTAGCTGCCACTGATACACAAATGTTTGTGGGTTTAACAAAGTCTGATCCTTACTGGACTGCAGGCGGGTGCCAGGAAGCAGCAGGGAACTCGGTGCCCTTCTTGCACATCCATCTGTGCAGGGATGGCTGCAGCTTTCTGCAACTGCATGAGAGCTCCAGGGCAGCATCTGGGAGGACTTGAAGTCCAAACTGAGATCTCCTGTGCAAAGCAACGCAGAGTTGCTGGTTGAAACTTCAACACAGGCAAGCTCCCTGCTTGGTTCATTCCAATAAAAACCTCCTTACCACTCTACCACGGCTGTGTAATAAGAGATTCTGTCTCACAAGAGACAAAGGTTTTGAGGATTAAGAAATCTGTTGCTGTGGTGATGTTGATGATTCACCCTTAGTCTTTGGCTTTATACCCAACTCCTGTGGCACAAACGTCACACACACAACACTATCAGACTCTTGCACTTCTGTTAGACTCCAAGTCAGCAAAGCACAATGCCCACACTCACCTTTCATGGTGATGTAGTGGGACTTAGTCATGCGCTTAAGTGACATGTTGACTAAAACTGGAATAAACACATGTCTGTAGTCAAATACCCACTGGAGGGTTTGGCTGGAGAGGGATATAAATCTGCCTCGGGTTTAGCTTTCTTCATCTGTGTAGAGTTGTAGTGGTATTAGTTTTTACAGGTTCATAGACAGAGGGATAAAGATTCTTCTTCTGTTAAAACATCTCCCAGGACTAGCTGGGAGATCTCAGGCTGGAAAAAAAGTATACCAGTAACACAAACCTCTGATCACAAGCACAGTTTTGCAAAATGCATTAACATTAGCTTGCACAATTTTATTTTCAAAATAAAACTTTTCAAAGATAGGAAAGACTCCCAAACCACCCAGCAATAATTACTTTGGCTCCCTTCAAAATTTCCAAGCAGCTAAGCATCATTAGATGGATTCTAGTAAAGAAAAAACTAAAAACAGGGCTCCAAACACCAATGACCTGACTCTGATTCTAGTTCTTCAGGTAAATGGAAAGGAACTCCATGGGAGTCACTAGAGTAAGAGCACTGTCATCTCCTTAATCTCAGTATACTACACAAACCACATTCAGTATTTGTCGAAGATCAAAAGGTCTAAGAGTAATCCAGAAGAGTGCAGAACTTGCCCTGGAGAAACCAAAGTGAAGTTTATTAAACAAACATGCAAACAATATGCCCAAGTACAAACATTATGTAGACAGTTACAATGGCAAACAATTGTCTAATGCTTGTATATTTAGAATCAAATGGAGCAACATCAAGAAAGATGATGTTAATGTGATGGGGTCATTATATTCTATTGCCCTCATCCAAAAATACCTGTATGTTGTCATTCTTCTACAGTACATAGTGAGACATGATCCATTTCATCAATTGCAACAGGAAAGTTTTTGACACACACCCCCCAAAAAAGTAGGAAAATGGTTCCGCAGTCACTCTGCACATAAATTCCCAGTGAAAAGACTTGTTTTGTTTTGCATGGCCTCTAATACGATCACTATGAGAAGAGTTTGGCAGCACCCTCTATAAACTATCTGGAAGAGTCTGCTCTCAAGCAAAGATTTAAAGGATCTTTAAGAAGAAGGGAACAGGCAGACACATACAAACCATGACAGTTGATTCTGGACTGTTGCCAGTGTTCAGTACAGCTTTAATGTTAAGATACACAAAATTTTCCTGCCTGTAGATTTTATAATGTGTTTCTTACTCATGGTATCCATATATCTCACTCAGACGTATATAATACAAACAAACATGTATACAACTTTTTTCCATGTAACAAATTCCATGATTATACCCAATTATATTGTACAGGACATTTGTGTTTCAGTCACATCATCTGAAAACATTTAGAGTGAGGGATTTGCATGTGTATGCTTTCGTTTGCTTCCAAGCAGCTAGTTCACTGCTAAGAAATGCTGATGAAATAGATTTTTATTGATGCTTCATCTAACATACTAGGATGTTTGGTGCCTGATCCATAGTAATTGGACACTCAATTTCTTGCTTCCTTAATAAATTAATTTATTAAATGCAAAATATGCACAGCCAGTATTTCAAGGAGCTAAATTGCAAACTAAGGCAATGGTGGGATTCTCTAAGAAGATGACCTCTGCATTTCAAAAGTCTGGGGATAACTAGTAAGAAAGGGAGCCAACAAAGTAATAAAATATTTAAACATAGTTGTTTAACTTTAGATAATATAACTTTATTATCTGCCTTAGAAAAATCAGCCTGAAAGAAACATACTAATAAAGAATGTAATTTTTTTTCATCTATTTGTATTTTATTTCAATATGTATGTTAGCCAAGCCTCCCCTGCATTCTCAGAACTGTCAGCAGTTTTATTTTTAACCATAAATCACAGAACGGAAGGATAATACAACACTCACTACATAACAAAAGGAAAGCCACCAACTGTTATCATCATCACCTCTGGATTAGTGCTCATTCTTCTGAAATTAGAAGAGAAAATGCCAACATGCAAGTTGTTTTAAACTGGGGAGGAGAAATGAAGTTGGTGCAATTGTCTTCCTTTTTAAACTCTTGCCAAGAGATTCCACCTACATCTGTCTATGAGAGATCTCAAAAGTAGTCATGTCTAACATTTTCTGGAATTAAGCCAGTGGGTATATGTCCTCCAAAAGAAAACCAGCTCCTCATCAGCAGAGAACCATCTACAGAAACGGGCTGGCTGGAGGTTAGGGGAGAGAGAAGCATTTGAGAGCTCTCCCTTCCCTTCCCCTCCTCTCTGAAATCACATTTCCAGCTGCAGAGCAGATAGTCCCACGTCAGACAATGCAGCCACTGGCTGGGGAGGAACCAAACAGCCCCCCCCGCGCCGCGGGGGGGCTGCAGCTGCGGTGGGGTGTGCTGAAGTGAGCACAGCCCCACTGCTTCCAGCACATACACACACTAGCTTCTGTGGGTACTGCAGCCTTTTAAAGGCTGAGATACAAAGGCTGTATCTGAAAGAAAAAGTTCTCATGGCACTAGTTGCCACAGGCACTAAAATATCATTGCAAATTCATCTATTGCAGAACAGATAAATATCTTCAGGGTAAGCAGTGGCTATATTCTTAATAACTTACTGCTAATCTTCTATTTAAATTGTCTCAGCTCCTTCTCGTTTCTCTCAGGCCATAACTACCTAGCCCCTACCTGAACTCCAGTATCATCCCATTTTGAGGAAGAAACTTGTTACATCATCTACACTAGGCCAGAGACACAGGTCTTTGATGCAAATGGTGCTTAAATCAGACCAAAACATGAGGGAGAGGATACTCGTATCAGCAGGAACCCCACCAGAGTGACACTGAGAAGATGCTGTCTTGTTCTCAGCAGAGCAACTAGCAAGTAGCTTCTCCCCAAGCCTCAACATAATGATGATAACTGCAATCTATGCTTCTTACCAACAACCATGCAGCTATCGTCAGGAGGGATGAAATTAAAACTTGAAGAATGCCATGTGCAAAGAAACAGCTTTGCTGTTTGCAAGGTCTTGTAAAAGAAGTGATAGCTATGGAAATCTGTTCCTGCTGTCTGCTGTCGTTCCCACAGAGACTCCTGGACAAAACTTCACCACAGCATGAGCAGCGATGAAAACAGATGTACTGCCATACAACTGGTGCTTAAACTACACTCTGTACCTGCCAAGAGAAACTGTGTGTCTTCACACTGTGCCAGACTAACAAGCATGACAGGAAACCTAAAGCACCTAGATACCGTAACCTGCTGCAAACATCCACTCTTAGCCCAAGATAGAATATTAGCAATTTAATGGACAGTGGACATTTTTAATGATGGCATGTGATTGACTTAGCACTCTTGGTCAAGCATGGCAGCTGCCAACGTACACTCCTAGTCCTTTGTAATGCAAAATAAAACAAGGACATAAAGCACCTTCACAGCAAGTCTTTAAAATATGGCTACTTGATTGTTTGCAAATAGCTCTTCATGTGGGGATGCTCTCTCTGGAATCAGAGGGTAATATTTCAATTTAGTCACAAATTTTATTCATCTGTCTGGGAAAAAAGAGTCGGGGGGAAGATCACTGTACCATAAGGATATCCCCATGGGGACATACACCAGTAAAACTGCAACTGTTTAAAATAATACTTTAATTTTTCCAGTAAAGCTTCTTACAAGCTATATCCTTAGCTAGTCATGTACAAGACACTGACCGGCCAGACTGTGAGAAACAACTTGTGAGACCTTGATATATGGTCATAATAAATGAATACAGTCCCTGCTCAGTTAACCTGGATTCACATTTTCTTGTAATTTCAAAAAATATGGATAATCCCTGACAATCACAAAAACTGTGAGCCCTCCCAAGGCATTAACCAGCCAGGAAAAACAAAGGTTTGGAAGAAAATTCTTCCAACATTCCTGGTGTATAATTGTGCAACAAAACTGGAGTTCACGGAGCTCCTCCTTATTTAAACATCCTATTAAAATGTATTCCTAATATCACAAAACCAAAGTAATTTTGATCAAACTCAAATTAAAAAGAAGTCAGATTTTCTTCGTATGGGAAAAACATTACTTTTGCAAGGCAGACACATTAGATCAATCAGTTGGTATGGCACCCAAATAAATCTGCTGAGCGAAAGTTTGGAGGAGGTTTTCTCTGGGCAAACAAATTGTTTCTAATCCCACCCTTTCTCCTTCTTGTCCATTTATATTGAAAACTCTCCTATTACATCCTATTTTGTAGAAAACAAAAATGTCAAATTCTTTTTAAAAATGCTGAACCAGGGCTTTGCAAGTTTATTTAGAAATAAATCTCAGCGCACTTGCACTGTCTCAGCATTTTTATGTCAATTTTATTGTATTTGTACTGGTATCATTAAGAATCCTATCTGGCAGAATTTAACTGCAAGCAATTCATAACGGAATATTTTGAAATAATGTAACACATTAACTAGAACTTTCAGTTACGCTGTACAATTTGTCAAATTGCCAAGAGAACAACTCATTTGTAAAGACGGGTTGTTGCTTATTCTTGTCACTTGTGTTACTTCACTTCGTCTCCTTTGGCACGGAGTTAGTCAATCACACTGACGGTTACCTGATGATCTCTGATCAAACGCACAAACAAAACAGAGATTCTAGTGACTCATCCATCAGCCCGGAGATACTCCAGATAGTGGCTCCAGGGAAGAAATCCCTGCCAGCCACACATGCCGGTAGGGATTACTGACACAATCTAGTCATGGCGTCCTTCCCAAGACTGGGAAATTACTGAGATAAATCACTTGGATTTGCTGGATTAAAACATGTCTTGAGATTCTGAAGTGCAGATCTTTTTGCAAACTCTGCCTGCTAAGGGCTTCTTTTGAAGTTAAGGCATTTGAAATAGTGATCCAATATGAGCATCCTGCCACTCTCCCTTCTCAGAGATTCAATATTCCTTTCGCATGTTTAATTCATCCATATATTTTTATCTCCTGCCCAGCATTCCACAGGTGAAGCACAAATAAAACCTTATAAAGCAATACCATTACAGAAAAGGTAAGAGTATGCCCGCTGCCTGACACCTCCCTCTCCCCTTCATATGCACACACACAGCAATCACCTTCATGCATCTTAAAGCTACAACTGCTCACTCGTGTGTGAAAATGAACCTCAGACTTCTACCAGTGATGAGGATAGAAGCCTAATGGTTTCATCCAAATTAGCTCTTGAACTGGGTCACATATATTTTAATGAAGTAGAAGCTAACGTGGGGGCTGGAGTTAGGAAGCTGGATGCTAGATGAGTGCCTGTGATTGCGTTTGTCCTTGGTTTGATTAGTTTGGCAATCACAATAATTTACATAAATTGTGAGTACCTTGCAAAGGGAGAATCACATCCCGAGGGAGCAGGAAAAAGGAACATACAGCCTATTCATAATAAGATTGTAATGTGCAAATAAATACTAGGTAGTTTTATTCTCTGCCCATGTGTTCCACCTTGGCAAAACAACTCAGATGGCTCAGACAGCACTGCACTGACCAGGACTGCATCGCAGGCCCAAGCATGGATTACTGCGAGAAACATGATGAACATCAGGTGAAAAGAGATGGAGAGTTTTCCCTCTCACCCCAGTAAATGGGTACATGTGTTCTAGCAACAATTATAATCTCCATCAAACACACCACTGAACAACATTTAAACTATGCCCTACTCCACACAGCCTTGTCTCAGCAGATTCACCTGACTCAATGGAATTATCCAGTTAAGCACACTGAGTAAGCATGATCATCTCCTCCAGGAATTCACCCTCCTTCAGAAACCCTCAGAGGTTAAAAATGCTGATCTGTGAATATCCCAATGATACTACTGCACACGTATTTCACTGGTGGCATCGTGGCTGCACCTTCTTCTCTAAATTAAAGAGCATCAAGCAATACCTCCGAGCATTGGAACTCATTGGCCTATGCTGGAAGCTATTGAGAGCACCCACACATTTGGTTCATGCCAGCATGGCCAACAATCCTGACACACAGCCTGAGAGCCATGATGAGCTCTAGCAGCTGGAGCTACCCTCATATGGAGGGCACACTCGTTGAGCAGAGGCGTGACAGTCCCAGGCTGTTCCCAAAACTGTCACCCTCCAGGCCAGTGCGATCTCAGGCCTATTCATGTTGGTACTAGAGTCTGTCTTGCTTATGGACTTGTTGATTATCCCAAGTAGGAAAACTGTGAGACTCCTTGCCAAAGATGTCATGAAACCCACGATTTTACGTGGCCTTCAGGGGAGTACGTGAATTGGACAAGTACTTAAGAGATGCATTGAGAGTTACTTTGTAAATGAACTATGTCAGGTTCAACAAATCCCCTGAGCTAAACATTGTTTGAGGCTGAAAGAACATTCATGGAAGTATCAGTCATGTTCATCCCCTTCTTACCCCCTGGGTCTGCTTATTATGGCCACTGTTGGAGACAGGATATTGGGCTAGATGAAGCCTTTGTCTGAACCAGTACAGCTGTTGTGTTATTACACAGAAGTGGTAACGTCCAGAGTTTACTGTGATAGAGCAGATGAGAGGAAATGTTCAAGAAAACAGAGGAGCTGAGAAGTAGTTTGGCAAGTAACGTTTTGGCAGCAGTACTGGTTTCAATAGCTTCCCTTATCCCCAGCCTCACCCACTTATTCCCACCACTCCCTTCTTTGTGCTTTTACAGCTGTTCGTGTAGCCACATCATGAACCAGGCTAGAAAAACTATTTGGATGAGACACCTCTCTTCTTGTCTTTTTTTCCCCCTCTTTCTCTGGGTTATTCTTCAGCCAGATCAGTATCCAGATTTAGCTGCTGCACAGCTGAACAAATAGTTTGCCAGGACAACACAAGAAGCAGCACAAATCAGGAACATGCGTCCAGGGCCAGAAGGTGTTTGTGTTCAGCATAAGCTTTGCTTATGCGTGACCATCACCACCACCAGACCACAGCCTTGAGACTCCTTGGGGTAATGAAAGAAGTGGCTCTGCCTGGAGCAGAAGCAGGGCTCGCCCACAGCCACAGCAACGACTAGGAGGAGACTCTGCCAATGTGGTCCAGAAAAGACAGAGCTTCAATATGGTTCAGACAGTGAGAGAAGCTGTTTGTACAGGCATTCCCTGCATCATAACTCAGACGAAAGTAAGAACTCTCCTAGGATAAACAAGGCCAAATTCAGTTTAAAAATGAGACATTGCCCAGGTACCTGTAAATCACCTGAGGATGTTCCTCCTAAGCAAAATTACTGTGTCTCTTAAACAGTAGTTATTGAGTACATTTGGCTTTATTAGTTATCTGAGCAATTTCCCAATTAGAAACATCCTGATTAAGTGGAAAATGACACACTGCCTCTGCATTCCCTATAAACAACATATGGTAGTTTACTACCTAAGCACACACAGAGGCTAAGCAGAACACAGAGAAGAGGAGGGACTTGGATACTACTAATGGCTGTTTTCTGAACACGGACAGTAACTGAGAACTTGGCGTCCATCTCTTTGCACAATCCAGTCTGACACCTTTGCCTCATAGGAAATGGGAATAATCCATTAGAGAACAGCAAGATGCCATAAAAAGCACACACCTTTTCTTTCTCACATACACAGCGTTCAAAGGCAGGCACCACTGTTCACATTGCTTTCCTAACGGGCTGCCAGAAGTAGGAACCAGTTCCTGCCAGAGGTTGCATTACTTTGATGGAGGTTGACCAACAGAGCAAAATGCAGTATTTAACAGAATACCTTTATTGCATTAAAATGACAGTAGCAGCCACCAAACAGTGGCATGAGTGCTGGCAGCCAGACTATGCAGCCTGAAGGATAGGAGGGTTCTGACTGTGTGTTCTGAACTCATCTCAAACTGCAAACTACCACACCTTCCAGCATACTATTTCCCAGGTCAGCTAAAGGAAACCCACCGAGGCTATGTATGAATAACTTAACAAATGAACTGGGACACAACAGACAGCTTAAACTCTGGACTTCATTACGATCAAAACACAAACACAAGTCAAACACATACCAAACAAGCATCAATCAAAGTATTGATGTTGTCAAGCTAAATTGTCTCCTTCTGATAAACTCTTTGAAGGTGAAGAAACTAGGTGAATTCCAACAGAAAGGTCATGTAATATGACTGTACAAAACCACAAGAGAAGAAACAGAATTCAAACACAAAAGTTGATTTCTAAAAAGCCCCAAAACTAAATTCACTTCACCTCTCAACCCTTGAGATTCAACTGTCTCTGGTAGAGTCTCCCAATACTCACATACCAGCTAAAATTAGGCTCATGATTGTGACTCATCCAAGTGGCTGCCAATCTCTTAGTTAAAAAAAGAAACAATTCCAGCAGTTGTGTACTGCACACAGCCCTTTGCTGCACAAGATGCTTGAATCCAAACTGGAGCAAAGCAGCTTCATGGCTTTGGACCAAAAAAACAACACATGTAGTGCATTTCTTTAAAGTCACCATCCTTTCTGATACATAATTTAAAGCCGCAGAAAACACAACTGCCCGTGCTGATTCTGCTCAACAGCTGGATTTTGAAAGATTGATCAAGTATCTGATAAACCCATTTGCTTGAAGAGCGTTTTCCTAGGAGTCAAAATGATTCTGTGCCTGTACTGGTTCTCTACCTGTTAAAGAAAACCTGCACCATGTTAATCAAAATAGACAACACTTCCAGTGTTAACCCAATTACATGAAAAGCACTGTCACACGTCTCTATCAAAGCACACGAAATCAAACCAAGCCTGACTTCAGACAGTCTCATCAAGAGCCAAGGGAAAAATTGTTTCTGAGCAATTATGTCTGTCTGTTTAAACTGGAATCTTCTACAGCAAAGAACTTCACCTTCCAACGGTGGTAAGCAGTCAGCTCATGTTTAACTCACTGGAAGCAAGAGACAGTCAGTACTTCTGGACATTAACTCCCTAAAGAATAAATTATAACAGAAGGAATACAGCAGGGCTGCCACTACATTTAAAGACAGAATTCCCATTGAATTCAGCAAGACAAGAGTAGGCTTTGATACACGTTCCACAAAGTTGCGGCAGACTTTGGTCTGTCCCCAAAAGGGCAGAGTTTTCACAGCACTCACAAAACGGAAGGGAGAGGGATACTAGAATTGAAGACACTTCTGCCTGCAAACAGCACTATATTTACTGAGAACTTCTTTTTTAACACGCACACGCTGGAGCTTAACTCTGTAGCAACCTGAAAGCTGTAATTGTACTTATTAAAATCAAATCCAGACCTTCAAAGTGTGTCACTAAACTCACTGCCTTTGTTTTATGAAGCACGATTAATGTGTCCTTGACACTGTAAGCCTGGACCAGAGGAATTTAAAAGGAGACCTCTATGCTTCAGTCCCCACGTGATGAAAAGGAAGTTAGCCCCCAGTGTAGCTGTAAGCTCCTCTGTTCTCTATGGCTGAGAAATGTGACGAAAATGAGATTGGAATGTGGCCCCAAAACTTCACCACAACAGCGGAAGTTTTTAATTCTCTTTAATAAAATGCTCAAACATCCTGCCCTAGCCCATGGAGCCAGCATGCTTACGAACCCAGGGTACCACAAAGGAGCCCTTATCTCATTGGTATGATATTGCTCATGTCTCCAAGACGCTGTATCTTGCTGCTTATTAAGAAATGGCAGTTCATCTGTTTTGGTGGAGGGTCGATCAAACTAGGCTGTGCTTAACAGCACAGTGTTGCTATTCAGAAATGTATTAAGATTGCTACATTTGCACACGACAACTGCACTATGTTTGGCCAACAGGTCTGAAGAAATCTCTCGCCTTATATTGTAACAATCATAGAATCACAGAATCATAGAATGGTTTGGGTTGGAAAGCACCTTAAGATCATCTAGTTCCAACCCCCCTGCCATGAGCAGGGACACCACACACTAAACTATGTCACCCAAGGCTCTGTCCAACCTGGCCTTGAACACCTCCAGGGTTGGAGCATTCACAACTTCTTTGGGCAACCTATTCCAGTGCCTCACCACTGCCCTTAATCATAAACCAGCAAATATCAGGTCCTGACTGACCAAAACACTTCCATAATCAGAAAACTCACTGTCCACCAGTCCTCTTGGCAGCCTCTTTAGCCAGGTAAGCCTTACAGATTAGCTTAAAAGAAGAGCAAAATAATTAAGCCTGTGTAGGTCAAGGCTGACATTCTCAAGCTTGGCTATCTTATGTGATGCTCCTAAATCCACATTTAGTTTTCAGTAATGCTGCAAACCCCCACACAGTGTAGCACATAAAGACACTGTGGGAGTCGGCGTCTATAAAAATCAGACCAGTCCTACATCCGTGCTTAACTACAAATTTGGATGTTTAACTTCAGACATCAACATTCAAAAAATGTTGGCCTAAGTGATTTATTTAAGGCTACAAAGAAGTCAAGGTTAAGGACTGGACATGAAGCTGTATGACCTCACTTGTGGTGCCTCTGCCTAACCAAAGCCTTCTCAGTGTGCAAATGCACAGTTATCTGTAAGCTTATAGCACAGAACTAGGAGCTAGAAAAGACAGACAGCTGTGGAGAGAGCTCTTCAATCTCCATGAAAAGGATCATGCACAGAAAACTCTTTCTTTCTGTATGGAAGCTTAATAAGCAGCGTCCTGAAATGAATATATCCACTTCTCAAAGGCAATTAAATCCTGTTTCTCCAACAAAGAACTTCCAGAGCAAGTTTACTTTCTCTAGTGAGTAGTTTACTCGCTCTACACTCCTACAGTGTGTAACTGACACCAGGAGATGCATCCAACAGAAAAGAACCCACAGTTACTGTTCAGTATATTTTTCACACTGTATTTTATCTACAACCAGAACTAATAAATCTGCAACCTGGGTGCTCTGCAGAATTGTTGGCTGTGAATAGCTGCTGGAATAGAAGCTTGCAAAGCACCACTGCTTGCCAGCCATGCCCTGCTCTCTGGGAGGCCAGAGCCACGTGGGACATCTGGGAAGCCCTGGTGTATTCCCTCTCAGCACGCATAATACGCACGAGTGAATTGGCACCGACACAGAGTTACACTCTGTCTGTCACAAAACCATGGAAAATTCCAGTTTAAGGCCATACCTCTCCACCCCTGCACGACCGTCCTCAGCTGAAGTGGTGCGTGTTGTGTGTCATGTTTGATCACTGTGCTCTTGCGGACATCAGCTAGAGCCAGGCATGAGAAAGTGGGTTAAAAGCCGTGCATTTCTGATATGCCCCATAATGTCCTCGCTCCTCGGGCTTCAAATTGGACCCACATTGTTTCCCTAGCATGGCCTGTTATTTCCCAGGCTCCCGGAGGTGGGGTGGGACCCAGAGCCCTGGCAAACTACCCAAATCCCCCACCCTCTGAAGGACTCACAGCTTCAAGTTAGGATTCAACAGAGACTCAGGCGTACGAGGGAGGAGAGATCTGTGGAGAAAAACAATGGCACGATGCTTAGTTTGGCCCAAGAGCCTTTTAACACTGCCCATTCCACATAAGTATATGCATATTAATTAAAGATATTTCATTAACTGGTAATGTTTTGCTCGAATGGCTTCTGGCAAGCACTGTGATACGCTTTAGTTTGTAGGGGATGAGGCAATGAAAAATACTGCAGGTATCGGGTTCAGTACCAAAGGGGACCAACATAAAAACTGCCAAACAACACAGCTTAAAGAGAGAAGAAGATGGGAGGAATGTAATAAGAAGAATCAAGTACTTTTCATATTATTTTAAGGTGGTAACATAAGGTTTATTTCTTCAAGAGATGGGATTGTTTCTCAAGGAACTGAGCCAAATCCAACAAAAAGCTAACAAGACACAGACAATAAAGTACTGCCAGTGAGTGTAACAGCTGTTTTTCAGCTCACTTAGTTTAACCTGTCCTTGCCTTTGGCAGAAGACTTTTGAATCTAGCAAGACATGGAGGATTTCATAGCAATGCTGAACAAAGATTGTATAGAGAACACAGAGAAAAAAATGCTTCTGCATTCTCTGTTTATCCAAGATGGACACTGGGAGCTTTCCCCACCTTCCTCTGTTTGAAGTGAAGGGCAACATTCACAGTTAAACCACTGCAAAGTGCTTCTAGAAATCTCACCCCTTGTATATTCCAGTATATTCTCTCTACATTCCCCTGAGGTGGTAATTTATTTTATTAAACAAACAGTCTACACTAGAACTAAAACAACTTATTGCAGGTATTTCTTAATCAGCTTCATCAAGCTCAAGTGAAAAAATATTTAGCTTGTTTTACAGAGTTCCAATATTTGCATTTAGAGGATTATTAAGTAGGAATTAAATCATGTTCCTGATCTATCTGGGGTTTGATTAATAAGTAATAAAAATGTCTACCTCACATCTGAACAAAATCCAGAGTTGCTGCCTTAATAAAATACTATCATGCAATTTAAGCTTGCAGAATAGTTTGCTGATTTTAAAATACCATACCCAGTCCTTGTGCTGGGTATGAATTAAATCAAGAGATATATATTGCTTCTCTCCTGAAAGGAAGATGAAAGGGGCAGCTGGGCTAAAGTAAGAATCACCTGGTCAGAGCAGCAGCAAAGCAAAACACTCTCCTGGAAATGAGGGGTTCGTCCACTGCTAAAGGTTTCTTCTGGTGCCAATAAAAGGAGGATGTGTCACGAGGGGAATATCTGCCACTTCAGCTGTAATTAAACTTGCTGCTGAGTATGATCCACGTAAAAGTAATTCTTGATCCACTTCAGCTGGTGATTATTTCCCCATGGAAAAATGAAGGACTTTTAGCAGGCAGTGATGAAGGCATGGGGTTGAATACAAGCACAAAAGAGCCACTTGGATGGGAACAGACAAGCTGGAGGTTTTAATTTTTGCAAGTGTTTTAAAGCACGGTACAAGTACCTGCCTCCTTTTAAGACTACTTTCAAAACAAGTCAATTGCAGCTCCTCACCAGGGGTCGGAATTGCATCTTTCCTATGGCTTTTCCCTTGTAACTGTGATTCACCACATTACTTATTACAGCAAAATCATTTCTTCATGTACAAATTTCTGCCTTTAATCTCCAAATGTGCTTAATTAAAGGCTAGTGAGCGTAGTATATTTACCAGGCACAGGTGTGCAACCAGGTGTGAGCTAACTGTAGCTCACACCATCCATAGATGGAGCCAGTAGAGTTTCAGGCATTACAACTAGAATTAAAATAAGTATTTACTGTAATTTCAGATGCCTTAGTGTACCCTACCTATCTTTGGCCATCTACAAAGTTATGCATTTCAACTAAAATGAAACCATTGCCTTGCAATAATCTTGTGACAGATAACATTAACCACAGTCAGACGTGAAAGAAAAGGAGAGGCACTGGCAACTAACTCCTCTCAGCTAGCAGGAGTAAACCAGAAATAATTTCAGGGAAGTCAATACAGACTTGCTGGTATAAAAAAAAGCACTGGAAAATCCTTAGATGATTCCTTTCTTTGGAAAAGCAAACGCTTAATGCAGGCTGTGGAAATCAGCTCTTGTTTAAAACCCTCAGCATCACCTGAGGGTCAGGTGTCACTAACTTACACTTTAAAAGCTAATTCATGCTTACAGATATTTTCTTACAGAACATGAGTTCACTAGGGCTTATGAAAAGCACATTAGCCAAAGGTGAGGAGCACATCACTAGAAGACATCAGCATGCTTCTCTGGGTCCACATTCCCACTGCCACGTGGGCATCTTCTTTCATCTGACCCATTGTCCCTCTCTTGCTGTGCTGTTCATTATGGTATAACTTCAAGCCAAGCTTAATCAGTCTCCTAACTAGTGTGTCACTATCACACTTCTATTAATCATCTTCTAGTTTAAGCAAAGAAGACTAGATACTTACAGGAAAAGTGACTGTTCAGTAACAGCATTAGCGTAGGACTTCAGATTAAGCCCTTGTCGTCTAGACTTCTCATGGAAATCCCTGCATCTTCCTGTTTGAGAGTTAGGTCTATTGGCACTTCTGTACGGGCACAGTGAAAAATAACATATGCTAAAAAGCAGAGATTATGGTAACTGGGGCCATGCAAGTACCCAGAATACACAAATACAAGATGTTAGAGATGATGCACAAAACATATGAGAAATAGCTGGATTCTAATCATACACTGCTCTTCCTGGCACAATAGCTCAGGCATTGAGGATATGAAAAGGAGAAAGTGAATACAACTTATATTTGGAATTGTTTTGACTGCTACTGCTTGTGCTAATTGCTTTAAAAAGGATTTTGATTGTTTGATAGCATTTTGGGAGAGTAAAATCCAGCACTGAGGCAGGTCTTTGAGCACTTAAACCTTTCCAGAGGGATTTATGGACAAAATCTTTGGTGATCAAGAACAGTCAAATACAATCCAAGTCCTGAATCAAAACAGTAGCCTACTTAGGGCTTTTCATCTCCCTTAAGAAACTGTGGTCCCTTGAAAGACTTTGGCAGACCTGTCTGGATACTTTGGTACTTAATATGCAACAGCAAGAGCGAACAAGCTTGTGAACAGCCATTAAATCACAATCAAGGATAGAGTCTAATCAAGTCTAAAAAGAGCAACATTACGTTTGAGCATGCAGTTTGTTATCAGCTGAACACATTAAACCATTAAAAGCATTCACACAGGAATCTGATGAATAATTTCATAGATAGATGATACCAAAATTTGAATATGAATACAAGCCACAGACTCACTCTGGCTTGAAACGCCTGCACCTCTCAGCTGCACAGCAGCACCAGAGATAATGCAGGACACAAATGTGATGTTAATAGGGATATTTTACTATGAAGCTTCAAAACGAGGGAGGGAAACAGCTTAAAATTTCATCTTAAGGGGACAGCAATGGGGCAGAAGGAACTCTTATGCTACAAAACCTGCAAAGAGGGAGCTCAACAGAATTTCTTACCTCCATCCACTTGTTTCCATTCCCCACAGGAAAAATACAGATTCATACCAAATAATATCTATATGCTCATTTTAGAGAGATACAGATACAGAAAGACAAAGTATGTCTCCACCAGGGGCCACAATAATAAATAAATTAATACTTTAGTGGTGTAATGTGTAAAGTATTCAGTCTTTCAAAAGTATTTACCCCAACAGCAACATGATGAGGTGTAACTCTTTTAGCCCCCTGAACAGAAAGATTAAATGAAGCTAGGAAAAATAAAAGGCATCAGTGCTACCAAGCAAGGACCTCAAATTAGACTTGTCAACATCAGGCAGAAGTAGATTTTTAAAAGTGACTGGTGAGCTGACTCACACTTATCTCCATTTTAGGCAACCTTAATAGAGCTAAGGTTCAGAAAGTACTCTGTTCTCGGTCCTTTCAAAGGATCCTTTAAAAAAACACCTCAAAATGGGTATCCAAAAATCTTAAATATATGAAATAATTAAATAGCTGTAAATATATTATTATAATTAATCCATTTTAAAACTCTTTGTTTTGCTATCTTAATTTATATCCATAAGACACAGGACCTTGGTCTTTGTAAGGGTGAAAAGCAGCCTATCGCTTCTGAGGAAAAAAAACCCAGCAAAGTTCATCTCAAGAATAAATTTTAGAAGATTAGTTTTATTCATACAAGTTTGTAAAGTGTTTCTGAAACCACATTTTGTGCTGTGTGTACAGAGCACGTAGAACAAAGATGTTCAGCTCCCTGCCTGTGAAGCTTAGACACTGTGGTGACACACTGAGAAGCAGGACCAACAAATTAGGAGGACAGGCAGCACCAGCATCCCAAAGTCTGCACTCAACATCATCAAATCTGCTGCTCCGGGACAGAGTGCTTTACATTATTCCACACTACATGTGAAAGTTAATTTAGATATGGTACTTCCTTAAAACTGCCTCTGCTTGGAGTATGTCACCAGAAGGAGCAGCAGCATCATGCACGTGACGACACACCAGGGATGTTTGCAGTTTCACTGAAACATCAGCCTTCAGCTTTCACTGATCACCAACACAATCCACTCTTGCTAAATAAAACTTAATGAAGCAGCACCAGTGTATTTCAAGGTCCTAAATCAAAACATCAAGAAAAAAGATGTACAAACAGTGACTGCTTAGGGGAAGGAAATACATTAGGGTTGGGACAAAAGGGTCTTAGGCACTCTGACATATAAGCTGCTAGACACTGAATCAATGTGCCATTAAAAATTAATTTGGCTGTAAAAAGTCTTCTTGGCCCACCTGATCTTCACAGACTGATAGTTTCTACTCCCACACAGAAGGCTTCCCATTAGGGAATACAAAATAGACAGGTAGTGGAACACTTCGTTGACAACCTAGAATCAGTTATGGACATGAGAATATTCAGAGCCCAAAGCCAGACAACAGAGAGGACAATTAACAAAGAAGAGGGAGGGAAAGAAAAAATAGTATAATGAAAATATGAATACTGAGCACTGCAACGTATTTCAGGTTAGTTACATAGTCCTAAGGGGAATGTTGAACACCCTGAGCCATAGCAAGGGCACTGAGAACTGACAGGAGTCAGGACTCGGCTCTCTAACACAAACCAGAGCTATTGCCCTTACATGCATATTATAACATAATCAAGGCATAGGCACATATCCAGTTCATGTCCAGTGCCTGCGGGGAGACAATGGAAAATATTTCACTTTTGTTTTAACTTGGATCATGGTTGGAAAGGACAAATTCTCAATTCCAAAGGAAGAGTCACGTTAACTAGTAGTCTTGACGAAGAACAAGAACTTCAGATTCCACTTTTGCCCTCATCTCAGTGTAGTCTGTAAATATGAAACTTTAGAAA
Source organism: Nestor notabilis (assembly GCF_000696875.1). NCBI lineage: Eukaryota > Metazoa > Chordata > Aves > Psittaciformes > Psittacidae > Nestor > Nestor notabilis. The sequence goes on from NW_009943939.1 coordinate 62,912, forward strand.
ACCTCAAAAACATATCTATGTATTCCATGGAATCCAACTGGATATAGTAAATATATACCCATACCCGACACCAACATTCCCACCACTTACTTGTAGGCCTCCCATCACCAGCAACTGGATGTTAATGAATTAATTCTCAGGATAACTATACGAATGTAAGGAACCATCATTATTCCCATTTCACAGTTTCAAAGCAGAAGCTCAAGATCCCAGAAACAGTCACTTTATCTGGCTTCAGCTGATCTAAAACACATGGTCAAACAAAAACGATCACTATTACTATGATTTAACAGATTACCTTTAAGTCAAGCTTCTAACCAAAATTCTCAAGAAATTCCATATATATACACTTCAGGGAAAAAAAAAACAGATACTCTTTATGGCACAGTCTAAATTTTCTGCAGTTTTTCCACAGGATGGTTAAACTCATCTCTGATACCTGGTTTAATTCTCCTTGTAGAAGATGCAGTCCTAATACATCCACGCTGTGGATCAATGAATATAGTCACTCCCTGTGATCCTGAGACTAAAGAAACTTCAGCTTAAATTCAACTTAATTTGTTATTTGGGTTTTTTTGACAGCAGGTGTTTTCAAACCTCACAAAGGTGGAAGGCCACCACAATGACTGACAATCAGCTAAATGACTGAAAAAGTAACTATATTCAGGCTAGCAAGAAAGACAACATGGATGAATCCAAAACCACCACTTCAAAAAATTCTATCCTACAATCCTTAGCCAGGGAAATAGTGCACCACTTTATTTGAGACAAGTAGCGCCACCGCATATAGACACTAAATCCACTGCTTTAATCACCATTTATGCACTTCAACCAATGATCCTTTTAGGAAAAAGGTACAAATAATACCCACAACAAGCAACCAAAGCATGCTCCACCTTCCCATCATCCATGCTGCTGTACCATCCTGCCTCCTCTTGTTTGTTCTGCATCTGCTCCCCTTAAGCTTGTCAAAAGCTCAACCACAGGATGCTGAGCAGCCTCCTTCCAGCCTCATCTATTACTTGATTAGGAAGTAGCTGGCACTGAACGGAGCTGGATACTTGTCAAAGAGCAAGTATGCTGAATGCACAATATACAGTAAATTACAGGCATATTTAGTTTAATCCTTATGCATCTCCTTAAATCAGGAGGTGGGAAGAATAACCTTTTCTGTATTCAGAGTATTCATACTGGTTCCTAATCATCATCCTAATAAAATAATAACAGTGAGCTTGTGGAAGGTATTTCTTCCAGTTTCATGCTCTCCTCCACAATTTTGGTCACTATTCCTCCTTTTCTCATTTAAGCTCAGGCTACACCAAATCTTAAAAGTTTACTGTATTTTCATTGCTAGCACAGCCAAATATTTCATGATACTTCTGCAAATATACTCTTTTTTTTATTCACGCTATGCAATACAAAATACAAGACAATCAGCTGGCTACTGAACCTAAAATAGTTATTGGGCTTTCTCTCTGAAATGATGCAGCGATAGAAAAATGGAGTTAGATGGCAAAAGCAAGAGCCAGACCATCTCCTCTAATTAATGTCACACTAGCTTTCTGGTTTCCTGGCAACTTTGGAGTTTCAGCCTTGTCAGATGGAAAGTATTTGCTTGATAAAATTTTCAGAAATTCTCATCACTCCAATTTGCCAGTGAAACAGATTTTTACAGGGAGGAGGAAAGGAAATTAAATTAGATCCTATTTTCTTCTTTAATCAAACTGATGGGAAAAAAAAAGGCTGATAAAATATTATGCCAATTCTATCATTTCTCTAAAACCTACTCCTTGTTTCACATGGAAGACCCAGTGGTTCGACCTGGGTTTATAAAACCCCCTTGGACATACTGTAATACCTTAATCTGCATGAGTGAATCTGACTCCATGGCTTTGCCAAAAATCTGTACGCTCATTTGTGAACACAACAACAAGCATTTAATGTCTCAGCCATCGGTACAATAATGAGAAATGCCCTTTCCACTTGGCTGTTAGAAAGCTTGTAAACTTCTGAGCAACAACACTACTATAACTCCACACAGATGGTCCAAATTTAGAGTACCACAATCAAAAAGGATGACAAGAGGCCAACCTTGTAATATGGTCAGAGATGTTGTTGTCATACAGAATAAATTAACTCAGTCCAGTTCAGATTACTATACTGCACTTCTCAGTGCAGCATCTGAGCATGTCTGCACCATAAAATAGTAATAACTCCACCATAGTCACAGAAAGAGAGTTGGATCCCTGGAGAAAACCCTTCACAATACCCCTGTTCTGCTTCTGTGCCATATGGCCCAACTCACATCACAATTTAATAAATGTGAGACTATGCGGTCCCTTTGGTCTCTAAATCAGGCTCTGCATCCAGAAGTTTCCATCTTGCAATAGGATGAAAACAAATCTGCTTTAAAAAGCTTTTGGAAAGAGCATGACAGTTCCCAATTTCTATTTCTCCCATTCAGCTTTTCCAGGCTGACTCCAGTGAAAGCACAGCATGCCTGGGCCAAATCCCATGAAAAGGTGCTCCTGGAATCATGTCAAAACTCACTTTGTGGTAATCCAGGCACAAATCAGGATGTTAAAAATACGGTGCTCCTAGGATGACTTTGCTAAACACCTCTTCTACCAGTACCCCAAGTACTGCTAGGAGACCTTGAATATTAGTTTGATAACATTATATGGAGCCTTGGTTGTAATCAAAGCCCTTTATATTTCAGAACTGTATGATTAAATGATCAGAATATCCTACAGGTGCTTTTGAAGCTTTACATCCGTTAGCCCAGCACATACTATCGATGGTAAAAGTATTAACTATCCTTCCACCAGGCACAGAATGGTGGGTTATTCTCATTTCAATTATCCCAAGGGCCAAATCTTTACTTTGTTTTGTTCTGTTTCCCAGCTACAAAGAGCAAAACATGTCCTTTCAGTCTGGCTGACTTTCATCAGTGATTAAGGGGAAAAGGCAGAAAACCTGTCCAATCTAAGGGACATGCAGCAAAAGCCAAAATGTTCACTCCTTAGTGCCCTGCTCAGACTAGATGAGTGCTCAGTGCCATGGCAGGCCACCAGCTTTCACACCACACATCCAGGGGAAGTGCTGCAAGCTGAATGATGCACAGGGAGGTCAGAGAGAGATGGAGGATCACTTGCTCCTGGCAAAGCAGCAGCTCCCCTCTTAAAGGCACTGTTTCGTGCAGAAAGCCACTATCTTCCCCAAGGTGAGGTAAGACTGAGCAAGAGTGCACAAGGCAGCTCGCTCTAAAGAGGCCAGAGGAGGAGAGAGCTGCTGCCCCAGCAGAACATAAGCAGAGAGATTCCCGTCTTTCTGTGATTTCTGCCCTTCTGCTCCCACTGAGTTCAGATGCCAATGCTCCACACATTTTTATTTCACAGCTTTGAGCATCACCGAACTAAGAGTGATCTTTCTGGGGGGAAATAAAAGCACAGAAACTGTTACGGAACATGTAGAACATATAAAGTGGAACCATACAAAAATCACTTTCCAGCTGGCCTTGTTCTACCATTCATATGACAGTTTTCATATTCTTCTGGATTTCTGCTTATTCGAACTGCTGGAATACACATGCTGGCTACTTTAACAGCACAAGCAAACTCAGTATCCATCACTGACCTGCAGAAAAAAAAGGCATTCTCTCATAAACACAAAGCTACTTTGAAAGATCCATCCAATGTAGAGAGATTTAAACCATCATTTTTCTGCGATTTTTCACTTTTCACTTATTTGTTTGCTTTCATTTCTTTATTTTTTGTGGAAAATTGGGTCTTGCATAGTTAGGAAAATGGCATCTTTTCCTTTTAATTTATTCCACACAGCACAGGCATTCAAACTGGTGGTTCAG